>NC_045960.1:112026415-112191415 GCF_010909765.2 Amblyraja radiata | reverse complement strand
TGGTCCGAAACGTTGCCTATTTCCTTCGCTCCATAGATGCCGCCTCACCCGCTGAGTTTCTCCAGCACTTTTGTCTACCTTCGATTTTCCAGCATCTGCAGTTCCTTCTTAAACATTTAGCCATTTGTATACATTTTGGTTTCACCATGTAGAATTTACAGCTGTGTTTATACATAGTCCCCCTATTTCAGGGCACCATAATGTTTGAGACACAGCAATGTCATGTAAATGAACGTAGTCATGTTTAGTATTTTGTTGCATATCCTTTGCATGCAATGACTGCTTGAAGTCTGCGATTCATGGACATCACCAGTTGCTGGGTGTCTTCTCTGGTGATGCTCTGCCAGGCCTGTATTGCAGCCATCTTTAGCTTATGCTTGTTTTGGGGGCTAGTCCCCTTCAGTTTTCTCTTCAGCATATAAAAGGCATGCTCAATTGGATTTAGATCGGGTGATTGACTTGGCCACTCAAGAATTGACCATTTTTTAGCTTTGAAAAACTCCTTTGTTGCTTTAGCAGTATGTTTGGGATCATTGTCTTGCTGTAGAATGAACCGCCGGCCAATGAGTTTTGAGGCATTTGTCTGAACTTGAGCAGATAAGATGTGTCTATACACTTCAGAATTCATTATGCTACTACCATCAGCAGTTGTATCATCAATGAAGATAAGTGAGCCAGTACCTTCAGCAGCCATACATGCCCAGGCCATAACACCCCCACCACCGTGTTTCACAGATGAGGTGGTATGCTTTGGATCTTGGGCAGTTCCTTCTCTCCTCCACACTTTGCTCTTGCCATCACTCTGATATAAGTTAATCGTCATCTCATCTGTCCACAAGACCTTTTTCCAGAACTGTGGTTGATCTTTTAAGTACTTCTTGGCAAACTGTAACCTGGCCATCCTATTTTTGCAGCTAACCAGTGGTTTGCATCTTGCAGTGTAGCCTCTGTATTTCTGTTCATGAAGTTCATGCGGATAGTGGCCATTGACAAATCCACACCTGACTCCTGAAGAGTGTTTCTGATCTGTCAGACAGGTGTTTGGGGACTTTTCTTTATTATAGAGAGAATTCTTCTGTCATCAGCTGTGGAGGTCTTCCTTGGTCTGCCAGTCCCTTTGCGATTAGTAAGCTCACCAGTGCTCTCTTTCTCTCAACACAGAGAGTGGTGAATCTCTGGAACTCTCTGCCACAGAAGGTAGTTGAGGCCAGTTCATTGGCTATATTTAAGAGGGAGTTAGATGTGGCCCTTGGGGCTAAAGGGATCCGGGGGTATGGAGAGAAGGCAGGTACAGGATACTGAGTTGGATGATCAGCCATGATCATATTGAATGGCGGTGCAGGCTCGAAGGGCCGAATGGCCTACTCCTGCACCTATTTTCTATGTTTCTATGATGTTCCAAACAGTTGATTTTGGTAAGCCTAAGATTTGGCTGATGTCTCTAACAGTTTTATTCTTGTTTCTCAGTCTCATAATGGCTTCTTTGACTTTCATTGGCACAACTTTGGTCCTCATGTTGATAAACAGCAATAAAAGTTTCCAAAGGTGATGGAAAGACCAGGTGCTGAGAGCTCTCTTATACATATTAAGGAGGCAATTAAACACACCTGAGCAATTACAAACACCTGTGAAGCCATGTGTCCCAAACATTCTTCTTCTTCTTGCGAATGAAACATAAATAAACCAAAGGAATAGTTAGATCTCGCGCCGGGTGGGTGTTGAGCAGCCAGGTTGTTGTCTGTTGGTGTCAATATCTGCCAGGCCCTGACACAGCTCCATTTGGTGGGTGGTAGAGCAGGCACCCAGAGATGACATGGTTGGCTGTCTGTTGTTCTGCTCCACATTCACAGGCTGGGCTCTGGCGGAGGGAGCCCCCATCTCCACACGCTGGCATTGAAACGCCCAACTCCAGTACCAAGTCTGTTGAGTTTCATCCATGCTCCTCTGGGGAGCTCAGACCCTGGACAGCTTTTATCTGGTGAAGAGATGTAGCTGTGTAATGGAGATGAGGTTGCCTTCCACTCCTGTGACCACTTGGTGGCTATCCAGTGTGCTTTTGTCTCAGTTGGCTGGATGGATGCTAGGAGTTGTTTTCCATGTGGAACAAAGGGGTGACGGGACTTCAGTCGGGGTGGCCTCTGCTCTCTGCTGATAGCCTGATGGAGGAGGTGATCTGGGTCCATGGCACGACGAGATAGTGCCAGAGTTGCTGCTTGTTATAAACATTATGGTGCCCTGAAATGGGGGGGACTATGTATAAACACAGCTGTAATTCCTACCTGGCGAAACCAAAATGTATAAAAAGGATCTATAATAAAATCTGACAATGTGCGCTTTAACTACATGTGATTTTTTTTTTTCTATTACAAATCTGAAATTGTGGAGTACAGAGGCAAATAAATAAATGATGAGTCTTTGTCCCAAACATTATGGAGGGCACTTTAGGCAACTTCCGTCTAATTTTCAGTGTGACCGCATGGGTTTCCTCAGGTGCTGCGGTTTGTTCCCACGTTCCGAAGACTTGCGGGTTTGTAGGTGAATTGGTCCCCTGTAAAATTGTGTGTAGATAGAGGATGCAAAAGTGGGAACGGGTGATCGATGATCGGTGTGGACTCAGAGGGCCCAACAGCCTGTTTCCACGCTGTATCTCCAAACTAAATTAAGCAATATCTGAAATCTACTTAGTCATTCAAGCTTTTATTGCAAAGTCATGAGAGGTCAGTGTCTGCTGTTCTGCTCTTTCCAGAGAATCTTTCAATTTAAATGAACAGTGCGTGTCATCAGTCTCTGAATTGTAGATAGCCATTGTCCTCGTACACATTGCCACTTACTAATCCTGGTTCTTAATTCCGTGGATTGTCACCTTGTCGTGGTGGAGAAGCTTGTGTGGTCCTGAGATCCTGAGAGCGATGCCGTCTGGAGCTATGCTCCTGGTAGGGCCACCCATGGCGGTAAGGTCGAGGGGGAGGTCTCTGACAAAGAGCAATCCAACCAAGACCTCAACGATGAAACAGGCGGAGGACGATGGCTGACCTTAGTGGAGCGTCACAACGGCTGGGAAGGCGGATGAAGGCTGCAGCAGAAAAGGGTCTCCGGTCGTCTTGGACTCCATGCCACTGGATCCTGACCCAGATCTGTCAAGGACCGTGGGGTGGCTGTCTGTGCACCAGTCTCCCCACGTTAAACAAAGTCACGCACAGGCGTCCTCCAACCCTGGAGACACCCATGGTCAGCCACGACTGAGGGGGGCCTAAGAAGAATTCTGTCATCCTCAAATTATTCAGGGAAACTGCTGGCTCTGCTGGAAAGCGTGCAGAGCAGATTCACAGGATGTTGCGAGGACTTTATTCCTTGAAGCATCGAGAGCTGAGAGTTAACCGTCTAGAGGTGTGTTAAATTATTTGGGGAATAGATAGGGTGAATGCAGAGAGTCTTTTAACCATAGTAGGGGAATCAAGAACCAGAGGACATATGTTTAATGTGTAGGAAGGAACTGGTTTCAACCGAAGACACGCAGCATCCCTGGAGAGAAGGAATGGGTGACGTTTCGGGTCTGAAGTAGGTTTCTCGACCTGAAACGTCACCCATTCCTTCTCTCCATCGATGCTGCGTGTCCCGCTGAGTTAAGGGGCTGTCCTACTGCGGCGACCTAATCTGCGAGTTTAGAAAAGTTTGCCCTCGACTCAAACGAGCAGCATGGTTGACACGTGGTCCTAGGAGGTCCTATGAGGTCACTGGAACTCTCCTTCATACTCGAGGGAAGTTCCCGAATACTCGCGGCCTCAGCAAGGTCGCGGAATATTTCAGCATGTTAAAAAAAATTTCCACGAGTAAAATTTGGTCGGCATGGTTCTTTTTGACTCATAGTGCAGTGGAGTGGGGTCGCTATTTAGTTACAGGCAGTCCAGGGCAGCCGTAGGCAATCTCCTTCGCTGACCGGGCATTTTGATTGGCTCATTGGAGTTTTCAGGACCGGTCCGCTAAACTTGCCCGCTAAATGCCCTTCCCTCCCCCTCTTTCCCCTTCTCTTCCCCCCGCGCTCTCTAAAGGACTTACCTTATACTGTGGCAGCCGTTTACCTTCCTCTTCATCACGGGTGTGAATTTCAGACAGCGCTCCCCTGCTTTCACTGGCCCCCACCTTTGCGATGTGTGCGGTCGGTCGATCCAGCTCGCGGTTTCAATGCGGACAGTCGATCCAGCTCGAGGTTTTCCAGGCGAGTGCCCTCGAGCTTGAAGGTCCAAGGCACTCTTCTTAACTCGTGGATTAGGTCGCCCAAGTGGGACAACCCCTTTACTCTAGCATTTTATGTCTTATCTTCGGACGTAGGTTTAAGGTACGTGGGGTAAGAATGAATAAGAATCTTGGGTCATTTACTCACTAAAGGTGGTGGACGCCTGGCTGCCTGAAGAGGTAGTAGAGGCAGGAAACAGGACATTTGGACAGGTACATGGATAGGAACCGCTTAGAGGGATACCGGCCAAACGCGCGCAAATGGAACTAGCTTAAATTAGGCAATTGGGTCGGCATGGATGTGTTTGGCCGAAGGGCCTGTTTCTGTGTTGCGTGAGTGAAGAAGTGGAACATTGACAATAAACAATAGACAACAGGTGCAGGAGTAGTCCATTCGGCCCTTCGAGCCAGCACCGCCATTCAATGTGATCATGGCTGATTATCCCCAATCAGTACCCTGTTCCTGCCTTCTCCCCATATCCCCTGACTCCGCTATTTTTAAGAACCCTATCTAGCCCGCTCTTGAAGGTATCCAGAGAATCCATTTGTAGAATCCCCTGCCACAGAGGGCAGTGGAGGCCAAGTCACTGGATGGATTTAAGAGAGAGTTAGATAGAGCTCTAGGGACTGTGGAATCAAGGGATATGGGGAGAAGGCAGGCACGGGTTATTGATTGGGGACGATCAGCCATGATCACAATGAATGGCGGTGCTGGCTCGAAGGGCCGAATGGCCTCCACCTGCACTTATTTTCTATGTCTCTAACCTGCCTCTAAGGCAGAGAATTCCACAGACTCACAACTCTCTGTGTGAAAAAGTGTTTCCTTAAGTGTGTCACAAGATTGTAGGTGACATTAAAATATTATGGACTGAAGTGAAGTGCATGTGATGACATTGTGCTCTCTTTTTTATCAGATGAAAGTAAAGGAAATGCTTTTGCCGCAGAATTGGATGAGTTTGGTGCGACCGCCATGTCTGAAATCAATATTGTGGGCCGGATCGTTCTGAACGTTTGGAGAATGATGAGGAGCGAGGTAATGGGTGGGTTCTTGTGAACTGCAGCGGGTTCATCTCTGCCCCCTTGCTAAATGAATGGGTGTCAACCATGTCATCTCTGGGTGCCCACTCTACCACCCACCAAATGGAACTCTGTCAGGGCCTGGCAGATATTGACGCCAACACAGACACAACAACCTGGCTGCTCAACACCCACCCGGCTCGAGATCTAACTATTCCTTTGGTTTATGTTTCATTCGCAAGAAGAAGAAGAATGGGTTCAGAAAGTACAGAAAGATGAAGAGTGTATAAGAGTCATAGGAGCAGGTCAGCTCAGTTTAGACAATAGACAATAGGTGCAGGAGTAGGCCATTTGCCCCTTCGAGCCAGCACCGCCATTCAATGTGATCATGGCTGATCATCCACAATCAGTACCCCGTTCCTGCCTTCTCCCCATATCTCCTGACTCCACTATCTATAAGAGCCCTATCTAGCTCTCTCTTGAAAGCATCCAGAGAACCTGCCTCCACCGCCCTCTGAGGCAGAGAATTCCACAGACTCACCACTCTCTGTGAGAAAAAGTGTTTCCTCGTCTCCATTCTAAATGGCTTATTCTTAATCTAAATGGTTTATTCCTTATTCTTAACAGTTCAGTTTATTGACCCGTGTACCGGGGTACAGTGTAAAGCTTTTGTTGCGTGCTATCCAGTCAGCAGAGAGACAATACATGATTACAATCAAGCCCCATCAAGTCTACTCCGCCATTCAATCATGGCTAATCTATCTTTCCCCCTCAACCCCATTCTCCTGCCTTCTCCCCATAACCCCTGACATCCGTACCAATCAAGAATCTGTCGATCTCTGCCTAAAAAAATACCCAATGACTTGGCCTCCACCGCCATCTGTGGTAATGAATTCCACAGTTTCACCACCTTCCAATGAAAGAAATTCCTCCTCCTCTTTTCTAAAGGTATGTCCTGTTATTCTGATCCTAACCAGAGTCGCCCTCTTCTCCCCTCTCCCATCAGGCGAGAGGTACAGAAGCGTGAAAACGCACACCTCCAGATTCAGGGACAGTTTCTTCCTAGCTACTAATCAAGCAACTGAACCATCCTATCACCAACTAGATAGCGGTCCCAACCTCTCACCTACCTAATTGGAGACCCTTGGACTATGTTTAATCAGACTTTATATTGCACTTAACGTCATTCCCCTTATCATGTGTCTGCACTGTGGACAGTTTGATTTGTAAAGATGTATAGTCTTTCTACTGACTGGATAACACACAACAAAAACACTTTTCACTGTACCTCAGTACACGTGACAGTAATTAACTAAACTAAAGTACTACATTCTTAAAGGTTCAATTGGATGCCAGCAGCTGCAATTTCTAAATGTAATTACCCAATTTAATAATTGCAACCTAAAATTTGATATTCCAGCAGTCCTGTCAGACTTGCAGAGGTAAAGCTTTAAGGGCCTGTCCCACTAGGTGATTTTTTTTCGGCGACTGCCAGCGTCATATCAGTGTTACCAAAACATTTTGATCATTTCACAATCCAGTAGCGACACAGAAAAAAGTTGCGACGCTCGAAAAAACACCGCGCGTCAAAACGTCATCACGCCGCAACGTTTTCGGTGGCCTGATTACGTCAGTCAATTATGCCAGCAGTCGCCGCAAAAATGGCCAAGTGGGACAGGCCCTTTACTGTAGCTGCAAAACTTCAGTTTAAGGAGTAAGCAATTTAGAACGGAGACGAGGAAACATTTTTTCTCACAGAGAGTGGTAAGTCTGTGGAATTTTCTGCCTCAGAGGGCGGTGGAGGCCGGTTCTCTGGATGCTTTCAAGAGCGAGCTAGATAGGGCTCTTAAAAATAGCTGAGTCAGGGGATATGGGGAGAAGGCAGGAACGGGGTAATGATTGGGGATGACCAACCATGATCACATTGAATGGCGGTGCTGGCTCGAAGGGCCAAATGGCCTACTCCTGCACCTATTTATTGTCTATTGACCCAAGGGCCTGGACTATAGGGAGAGGTCCATATCCTTCTATGCCTTGCTACCTCTAGCAGCTCGTTCCATACACCCACCACCCTCATAACTGAAAAAGTTGCCTCTCAGGTTCTGATTACATTTTTTCCCCTCTCATCTTAAACCTGGTTCCTCTGGTTTTTGATTCCCCCTACGCTGAAGGAACGATGGGGGAGTCCCGGCAGGGGTGGGGAGGGGGGTGGCCCAGAGTCAGTGCATTCACCCTATCAATTCCTCTCATGATTTTGTACACCTCTAAAAGCACCCTTCAGCCTCCTGCGCTCCAAAATGATTGAAGTAATATTAGCACTTTATGGATAGGACAGGTTTGGAGGGATATGGGCCAAACACAAGGAGGTGGGACTAGTGTAACTGGGACATGTTGGCCGTTGAGGACAAGTTGGGCCGAAGGGCCTGTTTCTACACTGTATCGCTCTATGACAATATTAAGTCCCAGCCTGCCCAACCTCCCCCTGTAGCTCAGGCCCTCGAGTCCCAGCAACACCCTTGTCAAATAATATTACTTCATTCATTTTCTGGACCAGCTTGGCAACTTTTGATTCGTGTTTGAGAACACCAAGATTCCTCAGTCGTTATCTGTTGATTTTTACTTGTGTTTGATCTTCATTTTCAGGTTACCCTCAACAATTACACTTTTGAGAATGTGGCCTTTCACGTTCTTCGTCAGCGTTTTCCACTTTTTTCTTTCCGTGTCCTGTCTGACTGGTTCGATAACAAGACCGACCTATACAGGTAATCCTCTCCGTTATGCTGTCTTCTAATAGTTCATGCATGTCAAACTCGGCGAACACTATTGAACTCAACTCAAACCAAACTCTGAACATTAATAGCCCATTATCTGTTTATTTGCACTTTATCTGTTGTATTTATTGATGTGTGTATATATTTATACAATGGTATATGGACACACTGATCTGTTCTGTAATCATGCCTTCTATATTCTGTTGTGCTGAAGCAAAGCAAGAATTTCATTGTCCTATCTGGGACACATGAAAATAAACTCTCTTGAACTTGAACACGTTGGTAGAGCTACTGCCTTAAGGGCCTGTCCCACTTGCTTGCGATTGCATGCGTTTGGCGCGACCAAATGTGGTCGCTTGAGGCGTACGGGCACCGTATGGGCGCGCGGAGCCGGTCCCACTTAGAAGCGCGGAGTTGTGCGGGGCTGGTCCCGACATCGCGCGGGGCACCGAAAATCTGAGTGTCCGAAATCTTTGCGAGCCAACGGCCTGTTGGCACGCAGGCGCATTGCGGTCGTATGCAGCTCTTGACTGCGTACGCAGCGTCTTGATGACGTACGCCTAGCGCGTGGTGTTGCGCGATGACGTCACCGCCCGGCGTTGCGTTGCGTGATGATGTCACCGCCCGACGCCGTGCGACGCCTAAATTCAGTCGGCCCGCCTCCTGCCCAGCTGATTGGTAAGCATGACGCAAATGACGTCACTCGCGTACTTACCGCGTACTTAGCGTGAACTCCGCTTCCGTTTGGTCGCGCCAAACGCATGCAATCGCATGCAAGTGGGACAGGCCCTTTACAGCGCGTGAGATCTGGGTTCCATCCTGACTGCGGGTGTTTGTCCGCATGGAGTTTGTACCTTCGCCGAGACTTCGGTTTCGTCCCACACTCCAAAGACGTACAGGTTTATAGGTTGTATAGGAAAGAACTGCAAATGCTGATTTAAAAGAAGGCAGATGCAAAATGCCGGAGTAACTCAGCGGGGCAGGCTTTTTTTTAGGGAGTTGAGAGGAGAGGTAAAGGGACAGGTGTTGCATCTCCTGTGGTTGCAGGGTGAATATACCTGGGGAGGGGGTGGGAAGGGTCAAGTTGACCAGGGAGTTGCAGAGGGAACCTTTTTTTATGGAGCCGAGGGGGAAGGTAAATGGACAGGTGTTGCATCTCCTGCGGTTGTTTTTATTTATGGGGTCAATGGGTTTTTGGTTGGGGGGGGGGGGGGGGTTTTATGGAGTCGTGGGCCCCGACAGTCTTTTCAGGTGAAGCAGAGGTTCACTTGCACCTCCTCCAACCTCATCTACTGTAGCCCCTGTTCCAGGTGTCAACTTCTCTACATCGGCGAGACCAAGCGCAGGCTCGGCGATCGTTTTGCTGAACACCTCCGCTCAGTCTGTCTTAACCAACCTGATCTCCTGGTGGCTCAACGCTTCAACTCCCCCTCCCATTCCCAATCTGGCCTCCCTGTCCTGGGCCTCCTCCATTGTCAGAGTGAGGCCCAGCACAAATTGGAGGAACAGCACCTCATTATTTCGCTTGGGTAGTTTACACCCCAGCGGTATGAACATTGACTTCTCTAACTTCAGATAGCCCTTGCTTTCTCTCTCCATCCCCTCCCCCTTCCCAGTTCTCCCACCAGTCTTACTGTCTCCGACTACATTCTATCTTTGTCCCGCCCCCTCCCTTGACATAAGTCTGAAGAAGGGTCTCGACCCAAAACATCGCCCATTCCTTCTCTCCAGAGATGCTGCCTCACCCGCTGAGTTACTCCAGCATGTTGTGTCTACCCCAGTTTGTAGGTTAATTGGCTTGGTGTAAATGTAAAATTGTCCCTCGTGTGTGTGTATGGTAGTGAGTGTTAATGTGTGGGGATTGCTGGTCGGCGTGGGCTGAAGGGCCTGTTTCTGCGCTGTATCTCTAAACTAAACAGATTCTTGAACCCATCACCTCCGTGCCAACCAAGATGCCAATCCAAGCTAATCCCATCTGCCTACAAGTGGATGCACTCTTCCGAGCCTCTTTCCCAGAGTAGGTGAATCGAGGACCAGTGGACGTAGGTTTAGGGTGAGGGAGGAAAGATTTAATAGGAATCTGAGGGATAATATTTTTCACACAAAGGGTGGTGGGTGCATGGAACAAGCTGCCAGAGGAGGTCATTGAGGCTGGGACTATCCCAACGTTTAAGAAACAGTTAGACAAGTATATGGATAGGACAGGTTTGGAGGGATATGGGCCAAAAGAGGGCAGGTGGGACATGTAGCTGAGAAATGTTGGCCGGTGTGGACAAGTTGAGTCGAATGGCCTGTTTCCACGCTGTGTAACTCTATGACTAAGTGGTCCATATCCCTCAATTTCTTGTGCATATGTTTCTGTGTAAATGCCTCTTAAATGTTGCTGTTGGATCTGATTCTGTCACTTCCCTTGGCAGCATGTTCCCGCCATCTACCACTATGTTAAAAAAAAAACTAGTCACATATTTCTCCTTTAAATACTTTCTCTCTCACCTTAAATCTGTCCCGTCTCGTATTTGACATGTCAAAGAAAGACACTAAATGTTTAGTTTATTGTCACGTGTACCGAGGTCCAAAGACGTACAGGTTTGTAGGTTAATCGGCTTCGGTGAAGATTGTAAATTGTCCCTAGTGTGTGTAGGATAGTGTTGGTGCGCGGCGATCGCTGGTCTGCGCCGATTCGTTGGGCCGCAGGGCCTGTTTCCGCGCTGTATCTCTAAACTAAACGGTAATTCCATTTCTGATCTGTCACAGGTGGAAGATGATTGATCACTATGTGTGCCGTGTGCGTGGGAATCTGAAGTTACTGGAGCAGTTGGATATGATCGGAAGGACGAGTGAACTGGCACGGCTCTTTGGCATCCTATTCTACCATGTGCTGACCAGAGGCTCACAGGTTCATGCTTACCTTTCACATTCTGCCACGGAAGGCTCTGGAGGCCGTCAATGGATATCTTTAAGGCAGAGATAGATAGATTATTGATTAGTACGGGTGTCAGGGGTTATGGGGAGAAGGCAGGAGAATGGGGTTGAGAGGGAAATATAGATCAGCCATGATTGAATGGGCCGAATGGCCTATTTCTGTTCTTATCACTTATTCTTTGCCTGCAGCAAAAACTCTTAGATTTATAGACAATAGACAATAGGTGCAGCACCGCCATTCAATGTGATCATGGCTGATCATCCCCAATCAGTACCCCGTTCCTGCCTTCTCCCCATATCCCCTGACTCCGTAAGAGCCCTATCTAGCTCTCTCTGGAAAGTATCCAGAAAACAGGCCTCCACCGCCCTCTGAGGCAGAGAATTCCACAGACTCACAACTCTCTGTGTGAAGAAGTGTTTCCTCGTCTCCATTCTAAATGGCTTACCCCTTATTCTTAAACAGTGGCCCCTGGTTCTGGACTTCCCCCAACATCGGGAACATGTTTCCTGCCTCTAGTGTGTCCAAACCCTTAATAATCTTACATGTTTCAAGATTATATATTATTTGGAAATTCATTCTTCATCCACAAAGGGTCTGAAAATGGTGAGAAAGGATCGAGTCACCGTGTTTTACAGCATAGAAATAGGCCCTTGGGCCCAACTTGCTCAACACCGGCCAACGTGCCCCATCTACCTTAGTCCCACCTGCCTGCATTTGGCCCATATCCCCCTAAACCGGTCCTTGCATCAAAAGATGTTCAAGTAATGTTTACTTTATTGACACGTGTACCGAGGTACAGTGAAAAGCTTTAGTGTGCTATCCAGTCAGCGGAAAGACGAGCCATTCACAGTGTACAGATACCCGATAAAGGGAATAACGTTTACTGCAAGGTAAAGTCCGATTAAAGATAGTCCAAGGGTCTTCAGTGAGATAGATAGGAGCTCAGGACCGCTCTTTAATTGGTGATAGGATGGTTCAGTTGCCTGGTAACAGCTGGTAAATAAACTGATCATGACAGCGATCCTGGGGATAAAGTTGCACCGGGCTGCACAGAGACGCAGCTGGTAGAGTTGCTGCCTTACGGTGCCAGACACTGGTTCAATCCTGACTACAGGCACTGTCTATGAGGAGTTTGCACGTTCTCCCTGTGACTGTGTGGGTTTTCTCCGGGTTCTCTGGTTTCCTCCCACATCCCACAGATATGTAGGGAGTGGATGCACGGCTGGATAACATCGAACTAGTGTGATCGCTAGTCGGCGTGGATTTGGTGGGCCGAAGGGCCTTTTTCCGTGCTGTATCTCTAAACTAAACTGGAGCACCTGTTGGAAACCCACGCTGTCACTGGGGGAACGTCCAAACTCCACAGTGACAGCGTCCAAGGTCAGGGTCGGTATAAAATCGTGAGGGGAACAGATAGGGAGAATGCGCTAAGACTTTTCCCTAGGGTTGAGGGAATCGAGAACTAGAGGACATAGAGTTAAGATGATTGGGGAACCATTTAATAGGAAGCTGAGGGGCAACTTTAGTCAGAGGGTGGAATTCATTGCCGCAGACGGCTGTGGAGGCCAAATCAATGGATATGTGTTTAGGCAGATAGATTCTTGCTTAGTACGGGTGTCAAGGGTTATGGGGAGAAGGCAGGAGAATGGGGTTGAGATGGAGAGATAGATCAGCCATGATTGAATGGTGGTTGACTAGATTGGCCGAATGGCCTATTTCTGCTCCTATCACATGTCCTTATGTTGAACTTATCCCTGCGATATTTGCCTTGCGCCAATTTCTAACTAATTTGATTATCATCATGAGTTTTTCATAAAGTACAGGAAGCAGATTTTAATCTGAGTAGACGCTTGGGCTGATAAACACTGAATGTTGAGTGCATAATGTTTACTTTTACTTTTTAAAAGAACGGTTAATTTCACTAACTTATCTTCCACCCTGTTGAACTTTTCCCCAATTTAAACACTGCTAGATTTGGATCTACATGAAACACAAAGTGTACCTGATAATTGCATGGAGAATAATTGTACTCTGGCTGAAATGTCGTTATTCTGTTAGCTCGTCATTATGTTTAACAATATTTGATTAACAAATCTCTGGATTTGTAGGATAACTGCAAAACTCCATTTTAACGTGCAGGAAGGAACTGCAGATGCTAGTTTACACCGACGATACACACAAAATGCGGGAGTGACTCTCTTTGTCACTCTAGCATTTTGCTGGAAGAATAAGGAGTAAGCCATTTAGAACGGAGACGAGGAAATACTTTTTCCCCACACAGAGAGTTATGAGTCTGTGGAATTCTCTGCCTCAGAGGGCGGTGGAGGCAGGTTCTCTGGATACTTTCAAGAGAGAGCTAGATAGGGCTCTTAAAGATAGCGGAGTCAGGGGATATGGGGAGAAGGCAGGAACGAGGTACTGATTGGGGATGATCAGCCATGATCACATTGAATGGCGGTGCTGGCTCGAAGGGCCGAATGACCTACTCCTGCACTTATTGTCGATTGACTCAGCGGGACAGACAGCATCTCTGGGAAGCAGTAAGGTTTTGGGTCAAAACCCTTCTTCAGAACTCCATTTATACCAAGCTATAGGAAAAGGAGACATTAAATAGACCCTTAAGTGTCAGGCAGCACAGAAACAAGCCCTTTGGCCTAACTTGCCCATGCAGACCAACATGCCCCATCTACGCTCCACTCCATTGACAAAGAACAATGTCCACGGTGGGATGGAGGTAACTCTTGAGGAATTAGACAGAAAGGATAAACAGGAAAGCTGTGAGGAGAGTTTGACAAGATTGTTTGACATGGAATTAGCTATGACATGAACATGTTTAAGAAGGAACAGCAGATGCTGGAAAATCGAAGGTAGCCAAAAGTGATGGAGAAACTCAGCGGGTGAGGCAGCATCTATGGAGCGAAGGAAATAGGCAACGTTTCGGGCCTATTTCCTTCGCTCTATAGATGCCCTCTCGCACTTTTGTCTACCTTTGACATGAACATGACACGGCCATATGGCAGTCTCCTTTGGTGGAACAATTCTGTAATGCTGCAATGGATGAATGTCAATTTGCAAATTTGGTTAAAGACACCTTGGACATTGGTTAAAGACTATTGGACAGGTAGACAAAAATGTTGGAGAAACTCAGCGGGTGCGGCAGCATCTATGGAGCGAAGGAATAGGTGACGTTTTGGGTCGAGACCCTTCAGAATAGGTGACCTTTCGGGTCGAGACCCTTCTTCAGAATAGGTGACGTTTTGGGTCGAGACCCTTCTTCAGACCCTTCTTAGCCCCCCCCCCCCCCCCCCCCCCCCACATCAGTCTGAAGAAGGGTCTCCCCGTATCCCTTGATTCCACTAGCCCCCAGAGCTCTATCTATCTCTCTCTTAAATCCATCCAGTGACTTGGCCTCCACTGCCCTCTGTGGCAGGGAATTCCACAAATTCACAACTCTCTGGGTGAAAAAGTTTTTTCTCACCTCAGTCTTAAATGGCCTCCCCTTTATTCTAAGACTGTGGCCCCTGGTTCTGGACTCGCCCAACATTGGGAACATTTTTCCTGCATCTAGCTTGTCCTGTCCTTTTATAATTTTATATGTTTCTATAAGATCCCCCCTCATCATGCTCACACAGTGTTATGCTTTTCCCAGGATTCCAGCATCTGCAGAATGCTGGAGGATTTCCGCAGGTCAGGCAGCATCTGTGGCAGGAATGGACAGGTGCTGTTTCGGATGGGACTTGTGGAGTATTGGGGTGGGGGGGCAGGACAACGCCTGGCAAGTGATAGGTGGATACAGATGAGGGGGGGGGGGGGGGGTTGGCAGATGGATGGAGTAAGTGACGACGGCTAACTTGCCGAGTTCCTCGAGCACTTTGTTTATTTTCCATCTGATTAACAGGGTGATAGGGGCAGTTAAGGTGGGAAAATGTAAAAGTAATGAAATGAGGACAGTTAAAGAATGAAAACGTCAAGAAGAATTTAGTGATTGTTTTAGGCTGCTAACACAGCACACGGGCAGGAGATCTTATTGAAACATATAAGATTATTAAGGGTTTAGACACGCTGGAGGCAGGAAACATGTTCCCGATGTTGGGGGAGTCCAGAACCAGGGGCCACAGTTTAAGAATAAGGGGTAAGCCATTTAGAACGGAGCCGAGGAAACACTTTTTCACACAGAGAGTTGTGAGTCTGTGGAATTCTCTGCCTCAGAGGGCGGTGGAGGCCGGTTCTCTGGATGCTTTTAAGAGAGAGTTCGATAGAACTCTTAAAGATAGCGGAGTCAGGGGATATGGGGAGAAGGCAGGAACAGGGGTACTGATTGTGGATGATCAGCCATGATCACAATGAATGGCGGTGCTGACTCGAAGGGCCGAATGGCCTACTCTTGCACCTATTGTCTATTGTCTATTGTATTTATACTTCGGGACTATTTGTTAGAGTGATTGGAGCCTGTTTACTCCCTTCCTGCTTGCGGTATGATCCCAGTTTTCCATTTTTACATTGTGATTGAAAGACACAGCATGGAAACAGGCCCTTCGGCCCACCAAGTCCGCGCTGACCAGCAATCACCCTTATATATCTGTTCTATTCTGCACACCTGGGGCAATTTACAGAAGCTAATTAACCTACAATCCTGCCCGTCTTTGGAGTGTGGGAGTAAACCGGAGCACCCGGAGAAAACCCACACGATCACGGGGAGAACGTGCGCATTCTGTACAGACAGCACCAGTAGTCAGGATGGAACCCAGGTCTCTGGCACCTTAAGGCAGCAGTTCTACCGCTGCGCCACCGTGCTGCCAAATAAGTAGTTCTGCTCTTCCACTTTCTCATCCCCTCCCTACACACACGGGGCAATTTACAGAGACCAAGTAACCTACAAACCCACAGTCTTTGGAATGTGGGCGGAAACCCACGCAGTCGCATAGAATTTGCAAACTCCACTCTCCCAACAATTGGATTTGTTTTGGTAAACCAACATCTGTAGCTTCAATGGAAAAGCATCTGCGTTATAGAGTCGTACAGCACTGAAACAGGCTCCTGACCTTTGTTGGTACTGAGCCCGTGAGATACAGCGAAACAAGGGGTTGCAAAAGAAGATACAAAGTGCTGGAGTAAATCAGCATCTCGTGGGTCAGGCAGCATCTCTGGAGAAGAGTCCCGACCCAAACGTCACCTATCCATGTTCTCCACAGATGCTGCCTGACCCGCTGAGTTACTCCAGCACTCTGTGAAATGTCACCTATCCATGTTCTCCATAGATGCTGCCTGACCCGCTGAGTTACTCCAGCACTCTGTGAAACGTCACCTATCCATGTTCTCCATAGATGCTGCCTGACCCGCTGAGTTACTCCAGCACTCTGTGAAACGTCACCTATCCATGTTCTCCATAGATGCTGCCTGACCCGCTGAGTTACTCCAGCACTCTGTGAAACGTCACCTATCCATGTTCTCCACAGATGCTGCCTGACCCACTGAGTTACTCCAGCACTCTGTGAAACGTCACCTATCCATGTTCTCCACAGATGCTGCCTGACCCACTGAGTTACCCCAGCATTCTGTGAAATGTCACCTATCCATGTTCTCCACAGATGCTGCCTGACCTGCTGAGTTACTCCAGCACTCTGTGAAACGTCACCTATCCATGTTCTCCACAGATGCTGCCTGACCCACTGAGTTACCCCAGCATTCTGTGAAATGTCACCTATCCATGTTCTCCACAGATGCTGCCTGACCCGCTGAGTTACTCCAGCACTCTGTGAAACGTCACCTATCCATGTTCTCCACAGATGCTGCCTGACCCGCTGAGTTACTCCAGCATTCTGAACCTTTGGACGTAGAGGTGTATTTGGTTGTACCTGATGTTTCGTACAAGGATCATGTGGTCTCCACTAGGCCTCATCACTAGACAATGGGGCAACACGGTGGCACAGAATCTATCTATCTCTGCCTTAAAAATATCTATTGACGGCCTCCACATCCTTCTGTGGCAAAGAATTCCACAGATTCACCACTCTCTGACTAAAGAAATTCCTCCTCATCTCATCCCTAAAGGAACGTCCTTTAATTCTGAGGCTATGACCTCTAGTCCTAGACTCTCCCACTAGTGGAAACATCCTCTCCACACCCACTCTATCCAGGCCTTTCACTATTCTGTACACTTCAATGAGGTCCCCCCTCATTCTTCTAATATAGGCCCAGCGCCATCATCATATGGTAACCCACTGATACGCTCATCATATATTGACCCACTCATTCCTGGGATCATTATTGTAAATCTCCTCTGGACCCTCTCCGGAGCCATCACATCATTCCTCAGATATGGTGCGCAAAATTGCTCACAATGCACTAAATGTGGCCTGACCAGCACCTTATAGAGCTCAACATTACATCCCAGGGGTTAATCCTGACCATGGGTGCATTCAGAATAGAGAGTCATGGAAGTAAATGTCTATAAAGAAAACTTTAGACTTTGGAGATACAGCGTGGAAACAGGCCGTTCAGCCCAGCCATCATCATCAACTTTATCCTGTATCTGTACACTGGATGGCTCGATTGTAATCAAGTAGTCTTCCCGCTGACTGGATAGCACACCATAAAAGCTTTTAACCGTATGGGAGGAAACCAGAGCACCCGGAGAAAACCCACGATGAGAAGGTATAAACACTGTAGAGGCAGATTACAAGGTTAATTCCCGGGATGGCGGGACTGTCATATGCGGAGAGAATGGAGCAGCTGGGCTTGTACACTCTGGAGTTTATAAGGATGAGAGGGTATCTTATTGAAACATATGAGATTGTTAAGGGCTTGGACACGCTAGAGGCAGGAAACATGTTCCCGATGTTGGGGGAGTCCAGAACCAGGGGCCACAGTTTAAGAATAAGGAGTAAGCCATTTAGAACGGAGACGAGGAAACACTTTTTCTCACAGAGAGCGGTGAGTCTGTGGAATTCTCTGCCTCAGAGGGCGGTGGAGGCCGGTTCTCTGGATACTTTCAAGAGAGAGCTAGATAGGGCTCTTAAAAATAGTGTAGTCAGGGGATATGGGGAGAAGGCAGGAACGGGGTACTGATTGGGGATGATCAGCCATGATCACATTGAATGGTGGTGCTGGCTCGAAGGGCCAAATGGCCTACTCCTGCACCTATTGTCTATTGTCAGCACCCGTAGTCAGGGTGGAAGCCGGGTCTCTGGCGCTGTGAGGCAGCAACACTACCGCTGTGCCGCCCTGTATGTCTTTGGAGTGTGGGAGGAAACCTACGAGGTGACCAGGGAAAAAGTGCAAACTCCATACGGACAGCACCCTTGGTCCGGATCAAAGCCGGGTCTCTGTAAGGCAGCACAACTGTGTAGCCGTTGACTAACATGTTCCTGTTTTCACAGTATCGTGTGGAGTCGATGATGTTGCGTTTTGCCAAACCATTGAACTACATCGCAGTCACCCCCAGCGTCAAGCAGCGAGCCCGCATGAGAGCTCCCCAGTGCATTCCTCTCGTGATGGAACCCGAGTCACGCTTCTACAGCAACTCTGTCCTGGTCTTGGACTTCCAGTCCCTCTACCCCTCTATCATCATAGCGTACAACTATTGTTATTCCACATGCCTGGGCAACACTGACTACCTTGGGAAGTAAGACATTTTGCTGCTAATGATGTGGCCATCTGTGCTGTTTGTTGGGACCGACTGTATCGGGGTTGGAGAAAATGTACATGTAGAAGAATCTTGAGCAAATAGCAAGTTGACCCCCATTATGTGGTGCCTATTGCATACCTTGGCATGCAAGCAAAGAATTTCACTGCATTATTCATGCATTCATTCATTCAAGTGCTGGAGGTACTCAGCGGTTGAATAGTCAGAATAGTACTTTATTAGCCAAGTATGTTTTGCAACATACGAGGAACTTCATTTGCCAGGTCAGTCATACAAATAAAAAGCAACGGAACACCCAAAACACATTTTAACATGAACATCCACCACAGCGACTCCTCCACATTCCTCACTGTGATGGAAGGCGAAATAAAGTTCAAGTCCCTTCCCTTTGCGCTCCCGCGGTCGAGGGCCTCGAGCCTCCATTGACGGGACGACGGCGGTGTTTGGGCTCTCCGCGTCGAGGCAATCACCCCCCGCATCGGGGGGGATGTCAGCTCCCCCACGTCGGGCGATCGAACCTCGCGTCGGGGCTGGACGAACCTTCCGCGACGTTGGAGCTCCCGACACGGCCTCTCCCGAGACTGCGAGCTCTTGATGGTAAGTCCGCAGGCCGCGGTGGGAGCGATCCTAGGCAAGGGATCCGCTCCGATGTTAAGTCCACAACAGTCCAAGGAGGCCTCCAGATCCATCGATCGAAGGCCGCAGAGCGCCCGGAGAATGCGAAGCAAAAATCAATCGCATCTCCGGCAAGGTAAGAACCTGAAAAAAAGTTTCCTCCGATCCCCTCCCCCTCCCCCTCCCCCCACATAAGACAAACCGGAGAACATTAAAACAAACTTTTAACAAACACGAAAAATTTTGTGCATCTGTATCGAGTTTGCACTTTCTCCCCGTGACCGCGTGGGCTTTCTCCAGGTGCTCCAGATTCCTCCCACATCCCAGAGATGTGCAGGTTTGTAGGTTAATTGGCTTCTGTAAATTGACCCTAATGTGTAGGATAGTTCAAGTTCAAGTTCAAGTGAGTTTATTGTCATGTGTCCCTGTATAGGACAATGAAATTCTTGCTTTGCTTAAGCACACAGAAAATAGTAGGCATTTACTACAAAACAGTTAAATGTGTCCATATACCATGTGGTTTACTAGTTTACGGATGATCATGGTCAGCGTGGACTGGGTGGGCCCAATGGCCTGTTTCCACCTTGTATCTCTAAATACATTAAACTGATCCACTGAGTTTCCCCCGGCACTTTTGTCTTTTGTAATGGAATTGGATTGAGCTTGGTTCAAATAAGACCTTTGAATCAGACCAAAATGTATCTTGCCCCACATTGAATTCTCCGACACCTAGCTGCAGACTTGCCTTCTGTTAAATAATTTATTAACTTGGCAGACTGCAGTACAAGAGCACATTTTGTATTCTGGTCAGGGTTCTACTCTTTGAAACAACCATTACAATGAAGTAACGGAGGGAAAAAATCACCTTGCGTGAGTGAGCTTTGCTGTGCGTCTCAAGGATGTCACTAGATTGGAACGGTGCAGAAGACATTCACCAGGATGTTACCTGGGCTTGTGTAGGAGGGAACTGTAGATGCTGGTTTACACCAAAGATAGACGCAAAATGCTGGAGTAACTCAGCGGGACAGGCAGCATCTCTGGAGAGAAGGAATGTGTGACGTTTCGGGGCAAGTCTGAAGAAGGGTCTCGACCCGAAACGTCACACATTCAATAGACAATAGGTGCAGGAGTAGGCCATTCGGCCCTTCAAGCCAGCACCGCCATTCAATGTGATCATGGCTGATCATCCCCAATCAGTACCCCGTTCCTGCCTTCTCCCCATATCCCCGACTCCGCTATTTTTAAGAGCCCTGTCTAGCTCTCTCTTGAAAGCATCCAGATAACCTGCCTCCACCGCCCTCTGAAGCAGAGAATTCCACTCTCTGTGAGAAAAAAGTGTTTCCTCGTCTCCGTTCTAAATGGCTTACTCCTTATTCTTAAATTCCTTCTATCTAGAGATGCTGCCTGTCCAGCTGAGTTACTCAGGCATTTTGTGTCTATCTCCGGCGTTACCTGGGCTTGCGAGCTTGAGTGATAGGCTGGGACGTTTTTCTTTGGGACGTAGGAGGCTGAGGGGTGACCTTATTGAGGGATACAAGATCATGAGGGACATGGATAAAGTGAACGCTCACATTCTTTTTCCCAGGGTAGAGGATTCTAAAACTAGAGGGTACAGGCATAAAATGAAACGGGAGAGATGTAAAAGAGACCTCGGGGGAGGGAGGGGGCAATATTTTCACTCGGAGGGAAGTCCGTATCTGGAACGAGCTGCCAGAGAAAGCTATAGAAGTGGACACAATTACAAGTTTTAAAAGCCACTGAGATATATATATGGAGCGGCAAAGTTGGTAGGGCTTTAGGTCAATAGCAGATAAATAGTAGTCCTGTTTGCAAACTTGGTTGGCATGGACAAGGTGGGCCGAAGGGGCTGATTCTATACTGCACAGGTTCACTGAGTCAATGACTAAAATCATTGTGCATTGTATGGTGTGGTCTAGGGCCAGAGGCCATAGTCTTAGAATAAAAGGTTGTACCTTTCGGAAGGAGATGAGGAGGAATTTCTTTAGTCAGAGGGTGGTGAATTTGTGGCATTCTACGACGAATATTGACAGATTTCATGATTAGTATGAGTGTCATGGGTTATGGGGATAAGGCAGGAGAATGGGGTTAGGAGGGAGAGATAGATCAGCCATGAATGAATGATGGAGTAATGGGCTAAATGGCCTAATTTTTCTCCTATCACTTATGAACTAATGAACTAATGTGAACTGTGAACCCCCTCAGACATTGTGCAGCAACAGTTGGCCAAAATAGCAAGATTACTCCAGTTTTAAACTATTTAAAAAATATTCTCAAGTCAGGCAGCCTTGTGTCGCAGCTGACAGAGTTGCTGCTTCACAGGGCCAGAGACACAGGTTCTATCCTGTCCCCGGATATTGTCTGTGTGCAGTTTTCACCTTCTCCCTGTGCTCGCGTGGGTTTCTTCCGGGTGCTCCGGATTCCTCCCACATTCCAAAGACACGTGAGTTTGTAGGTTAATTGGCATCTAAAATTTTCCCCCAGTGTGTGTGTGTGTGTGTGTGGAGGGGATGAGAAAATGGGGTTACGTTGAACTAGTGTGAACGGGTGATCGATGGTCGGTGTGGGCACGGTGGGCCAAAGACCCTGTTTCCATGCTATATAACTAAACTGAGAATAGGTGAATGGATATTATTGAGGTGGCAATTGACGGGTTTTTGATTAGTACCGGTGTCGGGTCCTGGGGGAGAAGGCAGGAGAATGGAGATGAGCGGGAAAAGCAGATCAGCCATTATTGGAAGTAGACTCGATGGGCCGAATAGCCTCATTCTGCTCCTAGAAGGGTTTGGACACACTAGAGGCAGGAAACATGTTCCCGATGTTGGGGGAGTCCAGAACCAGGGGCCACAGTTTAAGAATAAGGAGTAAGCCATTTAGAACGGAGACGAGGAAACACTTTTTTCACAGAGAGTGGTGAGTCTGTGGAATTCTCTGCCTCAGAGGGCGGTGGAGGCAGGTTCTCTGGATACTTTCAAGAGAGAGCTAGATAGGGCTCTTAAAGATAGCGGAGTCAGGGGATATGGGGAGAAGGCAGGAACGGGGTAGTGATTGGGGATGATCACATTGAAAGGCGGTGCTGGCTCGAAGGGCTTGTGCACCTATAGTCTATTGTCTATAACTCATGAACTTAAACATCGTGGATGAGAAAATAATGTTTTTTATATCTTTCACAGAGAAGAAGAGTTTAAATTTGGCTGCACTTCCCAGAGAGTGCCTTCAGACTTGCTTCACCAACTCTGGACTGATATCACCATCTCCCCAAATGGAGTGGCCTTTGTTAAGGTAGGAATTACACTTCTCTTATGGGGACTGTTATTAAAACTAAAACCAGCGGAAGGGTATTTTTAATTATTCGCCAGTATTTGAATTCTACTTACTCCTTCATTGGGAAAGGTGTTATAAAAGAATTTGACAGCTACAAGGAAATGAAGCCAAATTGTCTCGCACCTTCTGTTTACATCTCTAGATATTTTTCCAACCATCTGCCTGTCAAAACCCCCCCTCACCAGTGTTCACCTATTACCTCATAGAGTCATACAGTGCGCAAACAGACCCTTCAGCCCAACTTGTCCATGCTGACCAACATGCCCCATCTGCACTAGCCCCATCTACAATAGTCCTACCTACCTGCGTATGGTCCATATCCCTGTAAACCTGTCCTATCCATGTACATGTCCAAAAGTCTGTTAAATGTTGTGATAATCCCAGCCTCAGCTCCCTCCTCTGGCAGCTTACTTCATACACCCACCACCGTCTGTTGAAAAAGTTGCCCCTCCTTCTGCTTGCCTTGCTTTGTCCTGCCCCTCAGCCTCGGAGGGCGGTGGAGGCCGGTTCTCTGGATGCGTTCAAGAGAGAGCTAGATAGGGCTCTAAAAGATAGCGGAGTCAAGGGATATGGTGAGAAGGCAGGAACGGGGTACTGATTGCGGATGATCAGCCATGATCACATTGAATGGCGGTGCTGGTTCGAAGGGCCGAATGGCCTACTCCTGCGCCTATTGTCCTCTCTTCCAGTTTTCCCCCCACCCACAAAAAATTGAAGGTTAGCCTACGTAAATGTAGAAACTCAACAACATGGGACCCACCCCGAACATGGCCATGTTCTCCACAGATGCTGCCTGACCCGCTGAGTTACTCCAGCACTCTGTGAAACGTCACCTTTCCATGTTCTCCACAGATGCTGCCTGACTCGCTGAGTTACTCCAGCACTCTGTGAAACGTCACCTATCCATGTTCTCCACAGATGCTGCCTGACCCGCTGAGTTACTCCAGCACTCTGTGAAACGTCACCTTTCCATGTTCTCCACAGATGCTGCCTGACTCGCTGAGTTACTCCAGCACTCTGTGAAACGTCACCTATCCATGTTCTCCACAGATGTTGCCTGATAGCGGAGTCAGGGGATATGGGGAGAAGGCAGGAACGGGGTACTGATTGGGGATGATCAGCCATGATCACATTGAATGGTGGTGCTGGCTCCAAGGGCAGAATAATAATAATAATAATAAATTTTATTTATGGGCGCCTTTCAAGAGTCTCAAGGACACCTTACAAAAATTTAGCAGGTAGAGGAAAAACATGTAAGGGGAATGAAATAAATAGTAGAGACATGACTAGTACACAAAGTAAAGACAGAATACAATTCAAAACACAATATGAGGCAATTAATGCACAGATGAAAAGGGAGGGGGACGTGGGGCTAAGGATAGGCAGAGGTGAAGAGATGGGTCTTGAGGCGGGACTGGAAGATGGTGAGGGACACGGAATTGCGGATCAGTTGGGGGAGGGAGTTCCAGAGCCTGGGAGCTGCCCTGGAGAAGGCTCTGTCCCCAAAACTGCGGAGGTTGGACTTGTGGATGGAGAGGAGACCGGCTGATGTGGATCTGAGGGACCGTGAGGGTTGGTAGGGGGAGAGGAGGTCAGTGAGATATGGGGGGGCCAGATGGTGGAGGGCTTTGTAGGTGAGGATCAGGATTTTGTAGGTGATCCGGTGGGAGATGGGAAGCCAGTGAAGTTGTTTGAGGACTGGAGTGATGTGATGCCTGGATTTGGTGTGGGTGATGAGTCGGGCGGCTGCGTTCTAGACCAATTGGAGTCGGTTGATGTAGGTGGAGCTGATGCCAAGGAGAAGTGAGTCCAGTCGGGAGGAGATGAAGGCATGGATGAGTCTTTCAGCAGCGGGAGGTGTGAGAGAGGGTCTGAGTTTGGCGATGTTGCGGAGATGAAAGAAGGAGGTTTTAATGACATGGCGGATGTGAGGCTCAAGGGAGAGGGTGGAATCAAAGATCACGCCAAGAATGGCCTACTCCTGCACCTATTGTCTATCCTATATCTGTACACTGGGCGGCTCGATTGTAATCATAGAAACATAGAAATTAGGTGCAGGAGTAGGCCATTCGGCCCTTTGAGCCTGCACCGCCATTCAATATAACCATGGCTGATCATCCAACTCAGTATCCCGTACCTGCCTTCTCTCCATACCCTCTGATCCCCTTAGCCACAAGGGCCACATCTAACTCCCTCTTAAATATAGCCAATGAACTGGCCTTGACTACCCTCTGTGGCAGGGAGTTCCAGAGATTCACCACTCTCTGTGTGAAAAAAGTTCTTCTCATCTCGGTTTTAAAGGATTTCCCTCTTATCCTTAAGCTGTGACCCCTTGTCCTGGACTTCCCCAACATCGGGAGCAATCTTCCTGCATCTAGCCTGTCCAACCCCTTAAGAATTTTGTAAGTTTCTATAAGATCCCCTCTCAATCTCCTAAATTCTAGAGAGTATAAACCAAGTCTATCCAGTCTTTCTTCATAAGACAGTCCTGACATCCCAGGAATCAGTCTGGTGAACCTTCTCTGTACTCCCTCTATGGCAATAATGTCCTTCCTCAGATTTGGAGACCAAAACTGTACGCAATACTACAGGTGTGGTCTCACCAAGACCCTGTACAACTGCAGTAGAACCTCCCTGCTCCTATACTCAAATCCTTTTGCTATGAAAGCTAACATACCATTCGCTTTCTTCACTGCCTGCTGCACCTGCATGCCCACTTTCAATGACTGGTGTACCATGACACCCAGGTCTCGCTGCATCTCCCCTTTTCCTAGTCGGCCACCATTTAGATAATAGTCTGCTTTCCTGTTTTTGCCACCAAAATGGATAACCTCACATGTCTTACTGCTGACTGGTTCGCACGCAACAAAAGCTTTTCACTGTACAGTAACTCGGTACACGTGACAATAAACTAAACTAAAGCTGAATCAAAATATAGCCATTGACAACTTTACGCAGCTCCAAATATTGATGTCCACCTTGTTTCTCGAGGTGGCCTATTTCCCTCCAAATGCTCTTTTTATTTTTCCCCTCAACATTCTTATTAAAAACTCTGGATTCTCCCCAATCTTCTAGCTTTCCCAATTTCCTTTAGTAACTTCCTGCATCTGTTATACTCCGTCGATTTCCAATGTTGGGCGAGTCCAGAACCAGGGGCCACAATCTTAGAATAAAAGGGAGGCCATTCAAGACTGGGGTGAGAAAAAACTTTTTCACCCAGAGAGTTGTGAATTTGTGGAATTCCCTGCCACAGAGGGCAGTGGAGGCCAAATCACTGGATGGATTTAAGAGAGAGTTAAAGCCCTGTCCCACTGTTCGATTTCATTCAAGAGCTCTCCCGAGTTTAAAAAAAAATCAAACTCGTGGTAAGCACGTAGAATGAACGTAGCGGGTACGTCGGAGCTTGGGGACGTCTCTTAGCGGCTCGTAACGCTAACGGCAGGTACTCGGGAAGACTCGCTAACGGCAGGTAAGCTTGGGAAGACTCGTGAAGATTTTTCAACATGTTGAAAAATGTCCACGAGAGCCCCGAGTACCGACGAGCGGCCATTACCGTAAATCTCCGAGTTCGAATCAGGGCAAACTCGGGAGAGCTCTTGGAATGAACTCGTACAGTGGGACAGGGCTTTTAGATAGAGCCCTAGGGGCTGGTGGAATCAAGGGATATGGGGAGATGGCAGGCACGGGTTATTGATTGGGGACGATCAGCCGTGATCACAATGAATGGCGCTGCTGGCTCGAAGGGCCAAATGGCCTCCTCCTGCACCTATTTTCTATGCTTCTATTTTGTACCTGACCCATAGCACCTTTCCCTTTCTGACCCGAGCCTCCATATTTCTTGTCATCCAGGGTTCCTTGCTCCAGTCAGCCTTGCCCTTCAGTTTAACTGCAAAATGGAGACCTTGAACTCTCGATATTTTGTTTTTTAATAGCCTCCCATTTGACAGATGTTCATTTGTCCCCAAACAACTTACTCCAATCAACTTTTGCCAGCTCTTGTCTAATACCTTCAGATTTGGCCGAGCCTCAATTTAGAACTTTAATTAGTGGACCAAGTTTTTAAGTTTAGTTTAGAGATACAGCGCAGCATCAAGCCCTTCGGCCCATCAACTCCACGCCCACCAGCGATCCACTCACTCTAACGCTATCCTATACACACTAGGGACAATTTACATTTATACCAATTAGCCTACAAACCTGTACGTCTTTGGAGTGTCGGAGGAAACCTGAGATCCCGGAGAAAACATGCACGGTCACAGAGAGAATGTGCAAACTCCGTACAGACAGCACCCCTAGTTAGGATGGAACCCGAGTCTCTGGCGCTGTGAGGCAGCACCTCCAAAAGGTCTGTCCTTTTTCATAGGTGTTTTAATACTAATAATACTGTGGTTATCAGTACCAGAGTACTCCAGTGAATCGGCCTCCACTGCCTTCTGTGGCAGAGAATTCCACAGATTCACAACTCTCTGGGTGAAAACGTTTTTCCCCATCTCAGTCCTAAATGGCCTACCCCTTATTCTTAAACTGTGTGGCCCCTGGTTCTGGACTCCCCCAACATCGGGAACATTTTTCCTGCATCTAATCTGTCCAGTCCTTATATGTTTCTATAAGATGCCCTCTCATCCTTCTAAATTTCAGTGAATACAAACCCAGTCAACCCATTCTTTCCTCATATGTCCGTCCCGCGGGAATTAACCTGGTGAACCTTCGCTGCACTCCCTCAATAACAATAATGTCCTTCCTCAAATTAGGAGACAAAAATTGCACACAATACTCCAGGTGCGGTCTCACCATGGCCCTGTACAACTGCAGTAGGACCTTGTACCTAAACTCAAATCCTCTCGCAATGAAGGCCAACATGTCATTAGCTTTCTTACCTGCATGCTTACTTTCAGTGACTGATGTACAAGCACACCCAGGTTTCGTTGCATCTCCCCTTTTTCCTAATCTGTCACAATTCAGATGCATCAATCTGAAGAAGGGTTTCGATCCGAAACGTCACCCATTCCTTCTCTCCAGAGATGCTGCCTGTCCCACTGAGTTTCTGCCACCAAAGTGGATAACCTCACATTTATCCACATTATACTGCATCTGCCATGAATCTGCCCACTCACCCAACCTATCCAAGTCACACTGCAGCCTCATCGCAGCTCACACTGCCACCCAGCTTTGTGTCATTCGCAAACTTGGAGATGTTACATTTAATTCCCTCGTCCAAATCGTTAATATATATTGTAAACAACTGGGGTCCCAGCACTGAGCCTTGTGGCACCCCACTAGTCATGCCTGCCACTCTGAAAAGACCCGTTAATTCCTACTTTTTGCTTCCTGTCGGCCAACCAGTTCTCTATCCATGTCAATACCCTACCCCCAATACCATGTGCTCTAATTTTGCACACTAATCTCTTGTGTGGGACCTTGTCAAAGGCTTTTTGAAAATCCAGATACACCACATCCAATGGCTCTCCCTTATCCTTTCTACTTTTTACATTCCCAAAAAAGTCCAGATTAGTCAAGCATGATTTCCCCTTCATAGCGGTGTATAAAATCATAAAATCATGAGTAGATGTGGTGAATGCACAAAGTTGTTTACCCAGAGTAGGGGAATCGAGAACCAGAGAACATGGCTATGAAGTTGAGAGAGAAAAGATTTATAAGGAACTTGAGGAGCAACTTTTCCACACAGAGGGTGGTGGGTATATGGAACGAGCTGCCAGAGGAGGTAGTTGAGGCAGGGACTACAACGTTTAGGACACTTAGACAGGTACATGGATAGGAAAGATTTAGAGGGATATGGACAGGTGGGGCAACCGTAGATGGGTCATCTTAGTTTAGTTTAGAGATACAGCATGGAATCAGGCCCTTCGGCCCACAGGGTCCACGGTGACCAGCGATCCCCGCACATTAACACTATCCTACACACACTAGGGACAATTTTTTTTTGCATTTACCAAGCCAATTAACCTACATACTTGTACGTCTTTGGAGTGTGGGAGGAAACCGAAGATCTCGGACAAAACCTATGCAGGTCACGGGGAGAATGTACAAACTCCGTAGTCGGGATGGAACCCGGGTCTCCGGCGCTGCATACACTGGAAGGCAGCAACTCTACCGCTGCGCCACAGTGCCGTCCCTTGGTCGGCGTGGACTAGTTGGGCCGAAGGGCCTGTGTTTGTGCTGCATGTCTCTGCGAGTCTCCCTAACGGAGCCTCTATATATCGCGTTACAAAACACACTAAACAAACAATTTTCAGCATTTTCTGATCTTATGTTTGGTACATTAGTGTTCAAGAAAGTTGTGATACAGCATGGAAACAGGCCCTTCAGCCCAACTTGTCCACACTGACCATCATGTCCCACCTCAAGTCAAGAGAGTTTATTGTCATGTGTCCCAGATAGGACAATGAAATTCTTGCTTTGCATCAGCACAACGGAATATAGTAGGCATGAATACACATATCATATCAGTGTGCCTGCGTTTAGCCCATATTCTCTCAACCTGTACCTGTCTCATTGCTTTTTTCCAACTCTGCGATAGTCCCTGCCTCAATAACCTCCTCCGGTTGTTTGAATATTTGAGAGTGAACATTTTTCTGGAGATTTTCTTTTTGATGATTTGTTCTAACGTGTTGCCGTCATTGCTGTTGCAGCCCTCTGTGCGGAAAGGTGTGTTACCACGAATGCTGGCTGAGATACTGAAGACCCGGATCATGGTGAAACAGACCATGAAAGACAACAAGAAGGACAAAGCACTGACAAAGTTGCTCCACGCTCGACAGATGGGTCTCAAGCTGATTGCCAACTTCACCTACGGATACACAGCTGCCAGCTACTCTGGAAGAATGCCTTGTGTTGAGGTACCAAAACACACACTTTAAAATGTAAATTATTTCATTTGCACGTGCCAGCTGCCTTGTATTTTATTAAATGAATCAAAAATTAATCAGTTAGGGCGGCACGGTGGCGCAGCGGTAGAATTGCTGCCTTACAATAGACAATAGGTGCAGGAGTAGGCCATTCGGCCCTTTGAGCCAGCACCGCTATTCAATGTGATCATGGCTGATCATCCCCAATCAGTACCCCGTTCCTGCCTTCTCCCCATATCCCCTGACTCCGCTATCTTTAAGAGCCCTTACAGCACTTTCGGCGCCAGAGACCCGGGTTCGATCCCAAATAGGGGTGCTGTCTGTACGGAGTTTGTACGTTCTCCCGTGAATACAAGCCTAGTCTAATCTAAAGATGTAATTGCAGCGCATTTGGAAAGCAGTGGTAGGATCGGTCAAAGTCAGCATGGATTTATGAAGGGGAAATCATGCTTGACTAATCTTCTGGAATTTTCTGAGGATGTAACAAGTAGAATGGATAAGGGAGAGCCAATGGATGTGGTGTATCTGGACTTTCAAAAAGCCTTTGTCAAGGTCCACACAAGAGATTAGTGTGCAAAATTAGCGTACATGGTATTGGGGGTAGGGTAGTGACATGGATAGAGAACTGCTTGGCAGACAGAAAGACAGGCAGCATCTCTGGAGAGAAGGAAAAGGTGGTTTCAGGTCGAGACCCTTCTTCAGACTGATGTATCTGAATGGTGTCAGATTAGGAAAAGGGGAGGTGCGACAAGACCTGGGTGTGCTTGTACATCAGTCACTGAAAGTAAGCATGTAGGTACAGCAGGCAGTGAAGAAAGCTAATAGAAAGATTAAACAAGAACTTACCGTTTGAAGTTTGATCTTTATTTTATGAGAAGTCGCGATGAGGGATTACGTGAAGAAGCCCGCCAGCCCGTATGCGCGTCAGTCTTCAAAGTAGCTGTATGAACCCACAGAATAGTTGCTGACCTAAGCCATAGAAAGATTGAAGGCAAGAACTACCGAATGATCTTTATGAGAATAGGGTCGGGAGTGGAGGGCACGTAATCCCTCATCGCGACTTCTCATAAAATAAAGATCAAACTTCAAACGGTAAGTTCTCGTTTAATTTTTCTATTTTATTTCGAAGTCACAATTTTATAATTCATTAAGCTGCACTATGTAAACCTCATGCTGTATGATGAAAGGGAAAACCTTTCTGTAATCTAAAGAAACATACCCCTCTAGTCCTTGGCCAGACCACTCATCCTCGGATGATTTGTCACTGATTGCCCTCGGAACTGCTGTACCTCTATTGATCTATAAGGACATTCTTGCCGTAGAGGGAGTACAGAGAAGGTTCACCAGACTGATTCCTGGGATGTCAGGACTTTCATATGAAGAAAGAATGGATAGACTCGGCTTGTACTCCAGTGCGGAAGCAGCCGTTCCAGGGTTCCCAGGCCGCTTGTCCGTCCCCGAGGGAGCAGCAATTTTAGAGGCAAGAGCACACGGCTTTTCCTCATGCGATTGTCATACATCATGCATTAAAGCCTGGGATCCCGGCACATAGTCATGTTCGGGCTCATGTTTGTAGTCAGTCCATACTGATCTTGACACTCTCTTGGAGTGGGAGAAAAATTGCACCCTGAACCAGGCGTTGCCATATCCGTATGCCTCGGACTGTCTGTGCATGCTTCCATAATACCGAGCATATTTTGTGACACCATCTCCGATAGTATAGAATAGTTTCTTTACTGTCATTGTAACATGAACCATGTACAACTAAATTTAAAAATGTCAGCCAGTCAGTGCACCATTCAAACATTTCTAAAAGCTAACGATACATACAAGGTAAAATATTAAAAAAAGATAAACAACTAAAATAAATATCATAAAAATAGCACGCATAAACACCCAACCCTACATCCTTCTGTGGATATCACAGTGTACCACAGTCCCTTAGTATGTATCGCCCCTACGTTCCTTGGCGGCTACATTTAGTGCCTTTATAGCAGTGGGGTAAAAACAGTTTTTAAGTCTGTTTGTCCTTGTCCTTGTAGATCTGTACCGTCTGCCTGACGGTAACAGTTCAAACAGGGAGTGTCCAGGGTGGGAAATGTCCTTTATAATACTCTGGGATTTTTTGATGCAGTGGGAACTGTGTAAGTCCTCCAAGGTAAGGAGAGGGCAGCTGACAATCCTCTGGGCGTTGTCAATGGCCCTCTGGAGCGCTTTCCTCTGGGCCGCTGTGCAGCTGGTGTACCATACGCATACACAGTATGTTAGTCTTTCGGGTGGGAGGAAAATACGAACCTTGAAACCAGGGCAGCTACAGGCATAGGACTTGAACTGCCTGTGCATGCCTCCGTAATACGGGGCATAATATTTGGCACCGTCTCCTTCACTTCATACATCCGAGTGGGAGGACTTATGCAAACCCTGAACCAGGAGCTGCCTCAGGCATGTGTGCATATAATTTGGCACCATCTCCATCACTACGTTCAACCGAGTGGGAGGAAATTGCAACCCTGAACCAGGAGCTGCTTCAGGCATATGTACATATACTTTGGCACCATCTCCACCACTCCTTTCATCTGAGTGGGAGGAAAATTTGCAACCCTGAACCAGGCCTGACATGCCTTCGTAAGACGGAGCATTCCTTGTGTTATAATTTGATTCACCAGATGTTCTAATTGGGACAAACCCCAATCATATCTGGCATAGATGTCCCAAGACTTGGCTATGACCCGACTTGGAGTAGTCAGGCTGCTCCCTTTAGCAGCCAAACCGAGACTAGCTGCAGATCGGTGCTCTGTTGTTATCATCATTTATCAAACAGACTGCACCTGCTAGTGACTCCGGGTCCTTGCTCCCTTCCGGTGCCAACGGAGTATTACAGGGAAGGGCTGGAGCGCCTCTGGCCCCCATACGCCAGACAGAGTGGGAGAAATGCTGCAACCCTGCCAGGTGCTGTCATAGGCAATGACGTTTATATGACTAAAAGAACCCTATCCTTATTAAATCAGAGATTTGATTACTTTATTGATATGCATATAGTTGTAGTCTTTCCACAGTCCCCTCTAATGAGCGGAAATTACCATGAGGCCACCAGGTATAGCTCCCACGAGTGTCTGATGGTCACAGGTGTCACAGGTGAGTCGGTGGGGGCGCTGCAAGCCGGCGCCCAGTCAGCAGCGTGTCCGTATTTTTCAATTTTTTTTTGTTTTTTTAGTATGTTTTAAAGTATGTTTTTTGTGTTTCTATGTGTGTTTTGTGTGGGGGGGGCAAGGGGGAAACAGTTTCGGTCGCCTCCTCCATGGAGAGGCGACCTTTTCCAGGTCGACTCCCCCGTGGCCTAACAACGAGGATCGGGCGGCCTTTCCCGGAGACGCGCCCGGGGATTCAGCGGCGGGCGCAGCGGGGACTCTCGGCGTGGAGCGGGCGAGCCCTCGTTGGGGCTCGCCGGAGGGGAGCGCTCCATTTCGCTGGCCCGCGGCAGCCGACAGCCTGAGCTCCAGCTGGCGCGGCGTCTACAGCCCGGGATCCCTCGTGGGGGACCCGGGAGTAGAAGAAGCTTCCACCGCTGGCCCGCAGCCAACTTCTACCGTGGACCCGGCGTGGACTTACCATCGCCCCTGGAGGGGAGCTTCGACCTCCGGCCCTGCGGTCTGCGGTGCTTCTTGCTGCGGCGGGGACTTTAAATCTTCGGCCTGCGGCCTACACCATCCTGAAGCCGCGGTCTCCGGTGGGGAAGAGCCGACTATGGACTGGCTCTGGACTCTGGTCCCGACCACGGGGGGAAATGGAGGAGGACTGGACAATTTTTGTGCCTTCCACCACAGTAATGAATGCTGTGGTGGATGTTTGTGTTAAATTTTTATTGTGTATTGTGTGTTCTTTCTCATTGTATCGCTGCTGACATATTCATTTCACTTGCACTTTATGTGCAATGTGACGAATAAACCCGTATTGTATTGATAGGCACAGCTCAAACAAGGCTTCCCAAGCCAGGAGCTCTGGACTGCAATGGCAGGTCCAATTCCACTACACCATTAGTGTAAGTGATAATAAATGTCCCTTGTAATTATCTCTTTTAAAACATAAACTAAATTGGCATGATAGACATATTTGTGATATTGCCAAAGAATTAAACCTGACATAGAATGCTATCGGCTACGATAGTCACAAACGTGGCCCTGTGGCAACTGTTATAAATGCCAACTCTATTATAGCCGTCCAATTTAAAGTATACACTATATGTAGCTGCAGCGTAGCTGTAGCAGTAACTATGTTAAAATTGTTTGGTGGTACAGCAGGCTGAGCTACCTAAGCGGTAGCTGTGGGCCGTGGCTATTTAAAAACTCACCTGCTGCTGGAAATCTCCTGCTGTGAAAATAGACCCAAAAATCCTACTAACTCTAGCTCCAGTGGAGCTTCCACGGGGGCCGAAAACCCGGCCGCCTCCAAAGCTACTTTGGGCACGCTATAGAGCGGCCCGAAGGAAATTGACTTACCTTGCAGAGCAGTGCGAAAACTGCTCCGACTCGCGCCATGCGCTAGACGCACATGCGGGCTGGCGGGCTTCTTCACGTAGTCATTCACGTGACTTTGAAATAAAATGGCATGTTGGCCTTCAATGCGAGAGGATTTGAGTTTAGGAGCAAGGAGGTCCTACCGTTGTTGTACAGGGCCCTAGTGTGGAGTATTGTGTGGAATTTTGGTCTCCTATTTTGAGGAAGGACATTCTTGCTATTGAGGGAGTGCAGCGTAGGTTCACAAGGTTAATTCCCGGGATGGCGGGACTGTCATATCCTGAGAGAATGGAGCAGCTGGGCTTGTACACTCTGGAGTTTAGAAGGATGAGAGGATATCTCATTGAAACATATAAGATTGTTAAGGCAGGAGGCAGGAAACATGTTCCCGATGTTGGGGGAGTCCAGAACCAGGGGCCACAGTTTAAGAATAAGGGATAAGCTATTTAGAACAGAGACGAGAAAACACTTTTTCACACAGAGAGTTGCGAGTCAGTGGAATTCTCTGCCTCAGAATGGCGGGACTGACATATGAAAGAATGGGTCGACTGGGATTGTATCCACTGGACTTTAGAAGGATGTGAGGGAATCTTATAGAAACATATAAAATTCTTCGAGGATTGGACAAGGTAGATGCAGGAAACATGTTCCCGATGTTGGGGGAGTCCAGAACCAGGGGCCACAGTTTAAAAATAAGGGGTTGGCCATTTAGGACTGAGATGAGGAGAAACTTCTTCTCCCAGAGAGTTGTGAATCTGTGGAATTCTCTGCCACTGGATGTTTTCAAAAGATTAGGGCTAAAGGAATGAAGGGATATGGGGGAAAAGCCAGAATTGAGTACTGATTTTACATGGTAACCCATTATCATATGTGGCCACAACTGTTTACCATATACATTAATGATTTGGAAGAGGGAATTAGGAGCAACACTAGCAAGTTTGCGGATGACACAAAGCTGGGTGGCAGTGTGAACTGTGAAGAGGATGTTAGGAGGTTGCAGGGTGACCTGGACAGGTTGAGTGAGTGGGCAGATGCGTGGCAGATGCAATATAATATAGATAAATGTGAGGTTATCCATTTTGGCAGCAAAAACAAGGGGGCAGATTATTATCTCAATGGGGTTAGGTTAGGTAAGGGGGAGGTGCAGCGAGACCTGGGTGTCCTTATACACCGGTCACTGAAAGTTGGCGTGCAGGTACAGCAGGCAGTGAAGAAAGCTAATGGAATGTTGGCTTTCATAACAAGAGTATTTCAGTACAGGAGTAAAGAGGTTCTTCTGCAGTTGTATAGGGCTCTGGTAAGTCCACATCTGGAGTATTGTGTACAGTTTTGGTCTCCTAATTTGAGGAAGGACATCCTTGTGATTGAGGCAGTGCAGCGTAGGCTCACGAGATTGATCCCTGGGATGGCGGGACTGTCATATGAGGAAAAATTGAAAAGACTAGGCTTGTATTCACTGGAGTTTAGAAGGATGATGGGGAATCTTATAGAAACATATAAAATTATAAAAGGACTGGAGCAAGCTAGATGCAGGAAAAATGTTCCCAATGTTGGGCGAGTCCAGAACCAGGAGCCACAGTCTTAGAATAAAGGGGAGGCCATTTAAGACTGAGGTGAGAAAAAACGTTTTCACCCAGAGAGTTGTGAATTTATGGAATTCCTTGCCACAGAGGGCAGTGGAGGCCAAGTCACTGGATGGATTTAAGAGAGAGTTAGATTGAGCTCTAGGGGCTGGTGGAATCAAGGGATATGGGGAGAAGGCAGGCACGGGTTATTGATAGGGGACAATCAGCCATGATCACAATGAATGGCGGTTCTGGCTCAAAGGGCCGAATGGCCTCCTCCTGCACCCATTTTCTATGTTTCTATGAATGGCAGTGCTGGCTCGAGGGGCCGAATGGCCTACTCCTGCACCTATTTTTCCATGTGTCTATGATTTCCTCTGGGTGCTCCTGTTCCTCCCACTGCCCAAAGGACTGGTACCTGAATTATCACTGTAAATTACCCCTTGAGTAAAGATGAGGGGTAGCATTTGTCATTATCCCCCCCCTTTATCTTATAAAAGCTTGCCTCGGGTGAGTTTCCGGAATGAGAAATCGTGTTGTTCTGGCTGCAGAGAAAGTAACTTGCCTCTTTTCTTGTAGATTGGTGACAGCATTGTTCTCAAGGCCAGAGAAACGTTGGAACGTGCAATAAAGTTGGTGAACGAGACAAAGAAGTGGGGAGCTCGTGTTGTGTACGGAGACACTGACAGGTATCCAATTCTAAATCGCTATTTAATGACCATGTAATTAATGTAGGAAATTCTATCCAATTAGATATAAACGATTCAAAAGTAGAGAGCATGACAAAAACCCGCTCAAAATACAATAGGTGTAGGAGGAGGCCATTCGACCCTTCCAGCCAGCTCCGCCATTCAATGTGATCATGGCTGATCATCCCCAATCAGTACCCCGTTCCTGCCTTCTCCCCATATCCCCTGACTCCACTATCATTAAGGGCCCTAATTAACTCTCTCTTGAAAGTTCATTTCACCGCACTGATTGATTGATTCAAAAAATCATCCAGAGAACCGGCCTCCACCGCCCTCTGAGGCAGAGAATTCCACAGACTCACAACTCTCTGTGAGAAAAAGTGTTTCCTCATCTCCGTTCTAAATGGCTTACCCCTTATTCTTAAACTGTGGCCCCTGGTTCTGGACTTCCCCCAACATCGGGAACATGTTTCCTGCCTCTAGTGAGATAACCTCTCATCCTTTTAAACTCCAGATTGTACAAGCCCAACTGATCCATTCTCTCAGCATATGACAGTCCCGCCATCCCGGGAATTAACCTTGTATTGTTTGAGCAATTAATCCCTTGTTCCATTAGTACAGAACTAACCATAAACGCTGATATAAAATTCATTCAAAATGCCTGGGGAATGATAGTGTTCAAGAAGCCCATTTGGCTAATAAAAAGCAAGTCAACAATGCACATATAAAGGAACTGCACATGCTGCAATCTTCAACAAAACTGTCCTGGAGCAACTTAGCGGGTCAGGCAGCATCAAAAGAGGGAATGGACAGGTGACATTTCACATCTGACCCATCTGAATCAGTCGAAAGTAGGGTCTCGACCCGAAACAGCGCCTATCCATGTTCTCCACAGATGCTGCCTGACCCGCTGAGTTACTCCAACATGCTGAGTTTTGCTCAACACTGCTGTAGGTGGTTTTGTTGCGATCTTTGTTTTGAGCTGATTCCTCCCTCCTGCAGCATGTTTGTGCTGTTGAAAGGAGCCACCAAGGAGCAAGCTTTTCGCATCGGGGAAGACATCGCAGACACAGTGACTGCCACTAATCCAAAGCCCGTCAAGCTGAAATTCGAAAAGGTACGTTTGATTTAGTTTGAAATGGGACTGGCGCACCGAGCCCAGGCTGACCATCCATCACCCGTTCACACTCGTTCTATCCCTACACACTAGGGACAATTTACAGAGGCCAATTAATCTACAAACCTGTACGTCTTTGGAACGAGCTGTCGGAGGAGGTGGTTGAGGCAGGTACTATTGGAACATTTAAGATATTTTGGACATTTCTATACATCAGAAGGTGCAACTCCAGAGTCAACAAGATCATGGGAGACCCCTTCCACCCCAGCAACGGACTGTTCCAGCTGCTACGTTCAGGCAAACCCCTCCGTTGCCATGCGGTGAGAATGGAGAGGTTGAGAAGGAGTCTCTTCCCAGAGGTCATTAGGACTGTAAACTCCTATCTCACCAGAGACTAACTTTACTGTACCACTCTACTGTTGTGTGGTGTCTTTTTAAAATTGCTGTTTTTTTCCTTTTTCCTCCCTCCCTCCCTCCCACAAATATGTAATATGTGATTCTGTTCCATTCTGTTTGTAGTTGGTTTGTTTGTTTGTCTTTTTGCACAAAGTCCGCGAGCATTGCCACTTTTCATTTCACTGCACATCTCGTATGTGTATGTGACGAATAAACTTGACTTGACTTGAGGTACAGTGTATAGGATAGGTTTGGAGGGATATGGACCAAACGTGGTATAGATGGGACCAGTGTGTTGGCCGGGGTGGGGAAGTTGGGCCAAAGGGCCTGTTTCCACGCTGTATGACTTTATGACACCAACGCCTTGTACAAGTGCAACATATTGTCCCAACCTGTGAACCTGACACCCTGACTGATGAAGGCCCTTGTTCCAAAAACCTTCATCACAACCCTGTCCAGCTGCGAGACCACTTTTCCGGGAATTGTGTACTTGTACCTCAACGTCCCTCTGTTCTGCATCATTCCCCAGGCTCCCACCATTCACTCTGAAAGTCCCAGTGGGAAATGTGGATACATGGTCATTTTAGTTGCCTTAAATGAATCGCATTTGGATGTGTTTCTGATGTTTTGTTGGATTAATGTTTAACGGTCATCTTGTTTTGTTTTTAAAACTCTTCATTAATAGGTTTATTTACCATGTGTCTTACAATCAAAGAAGAGGTATGTTGGCTATATGTACGAGAGTTTGGACCAGAAAGATCCTGTCTTTGATGCCAAGGGAATTGAGACCGTGCGACGGGACTCCTGCTCTGCTGTATCCAAGGTACGATGACGTCTCTCTTCACTTGCACTGCTCCCTTCAATCGCCTTCCACTTCCCCCTCTATCGGTTACATAGGTGAAGAACAATAAATAAACACAGTTATCACAAATATCAACGATGATTTTTAATAAAATCAGAACCAGTTATCATAAATTTACCCTTCCGATTCTCTACAATGTGAATTCTTCATTGTTTTTGCTAGCTCTTGGAAAAGACTACATGATTACAATCATAGTGTACGGATAAAGGGTATTATGTTTAGTGCAAGATAAAGTTCAATTAAAGATAGACAATAGGTGCAGGAGGAGGCCATTCGGCCCTTTGAACTAGCACCGCCATTCAATGTGATCATGGCTGATCATCCCCAATCAGTACCCCGTTCCTGCCTTCTCCCCATATCCCCTGACTCCGCTATTTTTAAGAGCCCTATCTAGCTCTCTCTTGAAAGTATCCAGAGAACCTGCCTCCACCGCCCTCTGAGGCAGAGAATTCCACAGACTCACCACTCTCTGTGTGAAAAAGTGTTTCCTCATCTCTGATCTAAATAGCTTGCCCCTTATTCAGCCAGGAAGAAACTGTCCCTGAATCTGGAGGTGTGCATTTTCACACTTCTGTATCTCTTGCCTGATGGGAGAGGGGAGAAGGAGTGGCCGAGGTGAGACTGGTCCTTGATGATGATGTTGGCCTTGCCGAGGCAGCGTGAGGTGTAGATGGAGTCAGCCTTTTAAATGTTGTTACTGTACCTGCCTCAATGACTTCCTCTGGTATAAATGTGTGGGAAAGGTTTCCCCTTAGAGTTTCTCTCCAATCTTTCCCCTCTCACCTTAAATCTGTCGTCTGGTTCTTGATTCCCCGACCCCTACTCTGCATGCTTCAATCAGTGTGAGGAGGATGGGTCCCGATCTGAAACGTTACCCATTCAAGTTCCCCAAAGATGCTGCCTGACCTGCCGAGTTACTCTAGCACTAACTAAACTCAACTAAATCTTACCCCTCTCACCTTAAACCTATGTCATCTAGTTCCTGGGCTACATCTACAATGGTGGGGAGTGTGGTGTGTGATGGACTGGGCTACATCTACAATGGTGGGGAGTGTGGTGTGTGTGGGACTGGGCTACATCTACAATGGTGGGGAGTGTGGTGTGTGTGGGACTGGGCTACATCTACCATGGTGGGGAGTGCGGTGTGTGTGGGACTGGGCTACATCTACAATGGTGGGGAGTGTGGTGTGTGTGGGACTGGGCTACATCTACAATGGTGGGGAGTGTGGTGTGTGTGGGACTGGGCTATATCTACAATGGTGGGGAGTGTGGTGTGTGTGGGACTGGGCTACATCTACAATGGTGGGGAGTGTGGTGTGTGGGACTGGGCTACATCTACAATGGTGGGGAGTGTGGTGTGTGTGGGACTGGGCTACATCTACAATGGTGGGGAGTGTGGTGTGTGTGGGACTGGGCTACATCTACAATGGTGGGGAGTGTGGTGTGTGAGAGACTGGGCTACATCTACAATGGTGGGGAGTGTGGTGTGTGTGGGACTGGGCTACATCTACAATGGTGGGGAGTGTGGTGTGTGTGGGACTGGGCTACATCTACAATGGTGGGGAGTGTGGTGTGTGATGGACTGGGCTACATCTACAATGGTGGGGAGTGTGGTGTGTGTGGGACTGGGCTACATCTACAATGGTGGGGAGTGTGGTGTGTGTGGGACTGGGCTACATCTACCATGGTGGGGAGTGCGGTGTGTGTGGGACTGGGCTACATCCACATCCACTGGGCTACATCTACAACTCTCCACAATTTCATGCAGCCTTGGGCAGAGCTGTCCCCAAACCAACTGTGACGCATCCTGACACGATGCTGCTGTTTCACTTGTGAATCTTTTCCACAGATTTTGGAGCGCTCGATAAAGTTGCTGTTTGAAACGAGGGACATCAGCCAGATCAAGCAGTACGTTCAGAGGCAGTGCACGAAGGTATTGGAAGGCAAGGCCAGCATCCAGGACCTAACCTTCGCCAAAGAGTATCGGGGCAGTGGAACATACCGCCCTGGAGCCTGTGTCCCTGCTCTTGAGCTCACCCGGTGAGTCCAATCCCACACCCATTCACAAGTGATAGGAGCAGAATTAGGCCATTCAGCCCATCAAGCCTACTCCGCTATTCAAGCATGGTTGATCTATCTCTTCCTCTCAACCCCATTCTCCTGCCTTCTCCCTGTAACCCCTGACACCCGTACTAACCGAGAACCCGGAGAGTGGGGTTGAGAGGGAGAGAGATCAGCCATGATTGAATGGCGGAGTAGACTTGATGTTGCCGAATGGCCTAATTCTGCTCCTACAACATGAACATGAACTGTCAATCTTTGCTTCAATCTAGGCCTCCGCAGCCGTCTGTGGCAATGAATTCCTTAGATTTACCACTCTCTGACTAAAGAAATTCCTCCTCATCTCCTCCCTAAAGATACGTCCTTTTATTCAGAGGCTGTGTCCTCTAGTCCTAGACTCTCCCACTAGTGGAAACATCCTCTCCACATCCACTCTATCCAACCCCCATCGTTTATAGAGGGTTGGTCTCTGCCTGGTCTTGAATGGGAACTGGAAGGGAAACATAGAAACATAGAAAATAGGTGCAGGAGTAGGCCATTCGGCCCTTCAAGCCTGCACCGCCATTTGATATGATCATGGCTGATCATCCAACTCAGTATCCCATCCCTGCCTTCTCTCCATACCCCCTGATCCCTTTAGCCACAAGGGCCACATCTAACTCCCTCTTAAATATAGCCAATGAACTGGCCTCAACTACCTTCTGTGGCAGAGAATTCCACAGATTCACCACTCTCTGTGTAAAAAATGTTTTTCTCATCTCGGTCCTAAAAGATTTCCCCCTTAGCCTTAAACTATGGCCCCTTGTTCTGGACTTCCCCAACATCGGGAACAATCTTCCTGCATCTAGCCTGTCCAACCCCTTAAGAATGAGACTGGTTGCATGGTTTAACTCCCTGATAATAGACAATAGGTGCAGGAGTAGGCCATTCGGCCCTTTGAGCCAGCACCGCCATTCAATGTGATCATGGCTGATCATCCCCAATCAGTACCCCGTTCCTGCCTTCTCCCCATATCCCCTGACTCCGCTAATCTAGCTCTCTTGAAAGCATCCAGAGAACCGGCCTCCACCGCCCTCTGAGGCAGAGAATTCCACAGACTCACCGCTCTCTGTGAGAAAAAGTGTTTCCTTGTCTCCGTTCTAAATGGCTTATCACTTATTCTTAAACTGTGGCCCCTGGTTCTGGACTCCCCCAACATCGGGAACATGTTTCCTGCCTCTAGCGTGTCCAAACCCTTAACAATCTTATATGTTTCAACATTGCCGATGCTGGAGCAACATTTAGTTTGGAGTTTATGGGGTTTAGAAAGATGTGGGGGAACCTCCTTATCTTTCCAAAGGTATGTCCTTTTCATTCTGAGGCTGTGCCCTCTGGTCCTGGACTCTCCCACTAGTGGAAACATCCTCTCCACATCCACTCTATCCGGGCCTTTCACGATTGGTTTGAGCGAGTGATTGCTGTGCTTCTGTCGTGGGCTGTGAATTACCACTCTGCCTGCAGCCACTACAAACCCCTGGAGTTAAAGTAGGGCTCGTATAATGTGGAACCGACACCGCGATCAATTACACCCCCCCCCCCCCCCCCCCCTCAGCCGCATCCCAATCTCTCGACAATCTGCCAAACCTTCCTGAAGTAAAAATGTTAATTAAAAGTTTCATTAGACTTCTAGTAAATTTGAAATGATTCATTAAATGCCAGCACAAAACATTATTTATCAGCACAGTTACAATACCATTAACTGCAGATGTAGGAGCAAAAGCATTAATTTAATACATATTCACAAGAGAATAATTTTAATTCATGTGTTCTGTGTGAAATCATGAGAGGAATAGATCGGGTAGATGCACAGAGTCTCTTGCCCAGAGTAGGTGAATCGAAGACCATTTAGACATAGGTTTAAGGTGACGGGGAAAAGTTTTTATATGAATCTGAGGGGTAACTTTTTCACACTGAGCGTGGTGGGTGTATGGAACAAGATGCCAGTGGAGGTAGTTGAGGCTGGGACTATCCCAATGTTTAAGAGACATTTAGACAGGTTAATGGAAAGGACAGGTTTGGAGGGATATGCTGAGAACTGTGTATATGTTGAGTGCAACAGAAATGTAAATATAACTTAATGATGCCTCTATGTGCGTGTGTTGTGTGTTTATCTTTTACTTGATGGCATTTGTTAAGACTGGGCAGTGTGGGCTGTAGGGCCTGTTTCCGTGGTTGCTGTCTCTGGCATTTGGGGAGAGCTCGAATCTGTCTGATGCCACCTGCTGGTTGCTGCAGAACTCGAGTCAAGAGTTTAATTGTTTAAGAAGGAACTGCAGATGCTGGAAAATCGAAGGTAGACAAAAATGCTGGAGAAACTCAGCGGGTGAGGCAGCATCTATGGAGCGAAGGAAATAGGCAACGTTTCGGGTCGAAACCTGTAGGTTAATTGGCTTGGTAAATGTAAAAAAAAATTGTCCCTAGTAGATGTAAGATAGTGTTAATGTGCGGGGATCACTGGTCGGCGCGGACCCAGTGGGCCGAAGAGCCTGTTTCCGCACTGTACCTCAAAACTAAACTAAACTTAAAACTCCATACAGACAGCACCTGTAGTCAGGATCAAACCCGGGTCTCTGGTGCTGTAAGCCAGCAACTCTACCGGTGTGCCGCCCAAGCGCGGAAACATGCCCTTGGGTCCACCGAGTTTGTGCCGACCAGCGATCACTTGTACACTAACTCTATCCTACACACTAGAGACAATTTATAGAAGCCAATTAACCTATAAACCTGCACGTCTTTGGAGTGTGGGACAAAACTAACCCAACCTGACATGACTCCAGAACTTTGTCGAATGCCTTGCCACTGACGGCTGTGAAGGTCACCAATGGAGTTTATTAAGGCGGAGATTGGCAGATTTTTGATTAATACGGTGTTAGGGGTTAAGGGGAGAAGGCTGGTGAATGGGGTTGAGAGGGAGAGATAGATCAGCCATGATAGACTTGATGGCTTAATTCTGCTTCTAGAACATGAATCTATCCTTCACTCTCAACCTCATTCTCCTACTTTATCCCATGGTCGTCTTCAGCTTCTTTATTGATCTAGAACTTATGAACTTTGTGTCTGTTTTGGTAAACCAGCATCTCCTGTTCCTTGCCCTACACTCTAATAGTCATAGTCACAGAGTGTTATAGCATGGAAACAGGCCCTTCGGCCCAACATGCCCCAGTTACACGTCCCACCCGCCTGGGCTTGGTTCATATCCCTCCAGTCCTATCCACGTAACAGTCTAACTCCTTCTTAAATGTTGGGATAGTCCCTGCCTTAACTACCTCCTCCGGCAGCTCGTTCCATACACCCACCTTAACTGTGTTTAAAAGTTACCCCTCAGATTCCTATTCAACCTATTTCACCTTAAACCTATGTCAGTAGAAAATAGGTGCAGGAGTAGGCCATTCGGCCCTTCGAGCCAGCACCGCCATTCAACGTGATCATGGCTGATCATCCCCAATCAGTACCCCGTCCCTGCCTTCTCCCCATATCCCCTGACTCCGCTATCTTTAAGAGCCCTATCTAGCTCTCTCTTGAAAGCATCCAGAGAACCTGCCTCCACCGCCCTCTGAGGCAGAGAATTCCACAGACTCACAACTCTCTGTGAGAAAAAGTGTTTCCTGGTCTCCGTTCTAAATGGCTTACCCCTTATTCTTAAACTGTGGCCCCTGGTTCTGGACTCCCCCAACATCGGGAACGTTTCCTGCCTCTAGCATGTCCAAGCCCTTAATAATCTTATGTTTCAATAAGATAACCTCTCATCCTTCTAAACTCCAGAGTATACAAGCCCAGTCGCTCTATTCTCTCAGCCTATAACAGTCCCGCCATCCTGGAAATTAACCTTGTGAACCTACGCTGCACTCCCTCAATAGCAAGAATGTCCTTCCTCAAATTAGGGGATTGTCCTCTCGATTCATCTACTCTGGTCAAGAGACTCTGTGCGTTTACCCGATCTATTCCTCTCAAGATTTTGTACACCTCTATAAGACCACCCCTCATCCTCCTGCGATCCAAGGAATAGAGACCCAGCCTACTCAACCTCTCCCTGTAGCTCACACCCTCTAGTCCTGGCAACATCCTCGTCAATCCTTTCAGTACTGAAGACTGTAACCCACTAATGCACTCTTGCTGCCAACAGGAGAATGCTGACGTACGACCGGCGCTCGGAGCCGCGGGTGGGCGAGAGGGTGGCCTACGTCATTGTGTACGGGACGCCGGGCCTGCCCCTCATTCAGCTGGTGCGCCGGCCCATCGAGCTGCTCCAGGACCCCAGCCTGAGGTTAAACGCCACCTACTACATCACCAAGCAGATCCTGCCGCCTCTCAACAGGGTCTTCTCTCTGATAGGCGTCGACGTCTTCAGCTGGGGCCACGAGCTGCCCAGGGTAAGTGCCCACCTTTCCTTACAACCCCACTAGTCCTAGTCGAGACCCGGCTTCCAACCTGACTACGGGTGCTGTCTGTACCCAGTTTGTACCTTCTCCCCGTCACCGTCTGGCTTCTCTCCATCCGGGTGCTACGCTCTCCTCCCACACTACAAACACGTGCAGATTTGTAGATTAATTAGACAAGACAATAGGTGCAGGAGTAGGCCATTCGGCCCTTCGAGCCAGCACCGCCATTCAATGTGATCATGGCTGATCATCCCCAATCAGTACCCCGTTCCTGCCTTCTCCCCATATCCCCTGACTCCGCTATCTTTAAGAGCCCTATCTAGCTCTCTCTTGAAAGTATCCAGAGAACCCGCCTCCACCGCCCTCTGAGGCAGAGAATTCCACCTACTCACCACTCTCTGTGAGAATTCCACAGACTCACCACTCTCTGTGGTAGAGACAATTAATCTACACCTCATTGGCTTGGTAAAATTAAGCCAGCTAATTGGCTTGGTAAAATTGTAAATTGTCAAGAAAGTCAAGAGTGTTTTATTGTCATGTTTCCCAGATAGAACCATGACATTCTTACTTACAGCAGCACAACACGATAGGTCAACATAGTACACTGTGAATAAGATGATAACGAGAGAAAAAATATATATACACATTCATTCAGGCAGGTATATACACACACATTCTCAAACACATATATATTATATATATATATATCTATATATGTGTATGTGTGTGAGATAAATATATACCCTGGTATGTGTAGGATAGTGTTAGTGTGCGGAGAGGGATGGTTGGCATGGACTCGGTGGGCCGAAGGGCCTGTTTCCTCGCTGTATCTCGAAACTAAGCCAGCACGTTCATAAGTTGCAGGAGCAGAATTAGCCCATTCGGCCCATCGAGTCTCCTCTGCCATTTAATCATGGCTGTTCTATGATACGAAAATAGGCGGAGAGGCAGGTAGTGCAGTGAAAGCAGGGACTCCTCAGAAGGACTTGGACAGGTTGGGAGAGTGGGCAGAGAAGTGGCAGATGAAATAAAGTGTAGCAAAGTGTGGAGTCATGCATTTTGGTAACAGGAATAAAGGCGTAGACTATTTTCTAAATGGGGTGAGAATGCAGAAATCAGAGGTGCAAAGGGACTTAGGAGTGCTAGTGCAGGATTGCCAAAAGGTTAATCTGCAAGTCGAATCAGTTGTAAAGAAAGCAAACTCAATGCCAGCATTTATTTCAAGAGGGCTTGTATACAAAAACAGGGATGTAATGCTGAGGCTCTATAAGGCGCTGGTCAGGCCACATTTGGAATATTGTGAGCAAGTTTTGGGCCCCATATCTGAGGAAGGATGTGCTGGCTCTGGAGAGGGTCCAGAGGAGGTTTACAAGAATGATCCCAGGAATGAGTGGGTTAACCTATGATGAGCGTTTGTCAGCACTGGGCCTGTACTCGCTGGGGTTTAGAAGAATGATGGGGGACTTCATTGAAACTTACAGAATAATGAAAGGTTTGGATATAGTGGATGTGGAGAGGATGTTTCCACTAGTGGGAGGGTCTAGGACCAGAGGTCATAGCCTCATAATTAAAGGACATTCTTCTAGGAAGGAGATTAGCTGGAATTTCTTTAGTCAGAGGGTGGTGAATCTGTGGAATTCTTTGCCACGGGCGGCTGTGGAGGCCAAGTCAGTGGATATTTTTAAGGCAGAGATATCAATTATGATCTTATATGGAACTCCGCCATTCAATCATGGCTGATCTATCTCTCCCTCCTAACCCCATTCTCCTGCCTTGTCCCATTGCCATCTTCAGAGTTTTTACTGATCTGTCCATGATTCACCTTGTTTTCTGCTTGGGTAGCTTCAACCAGGGAGTCATACAGACCTGAAGGACCCTTCAGCCCAACTTGCCCATGCCCACCAAGATGCCCCATCTACGACCCACCTGCCTGCATTTAATAATAATACATTTTATTTAATGGCGCCTTTCAAGACCTTACATCACATAATATCAGTAATAAACATACAATAAGCATAATGTAGACAAAAATGCTGGAGAAACTCAGCGGGTGCAGCAGCATCTATGGAGCGAAGGAAAAAGGCAACGTTTCGGGCCGAAACCCTTCTTCAGACTGATGTGGGGGGGGGGGGGGGGGGGGGGGGAGAAGAAAGGAAGAGGAGGAACCAGAGGGCTGAGGGAGAGCTGAGAAGGGGAGGAGACAGCAAGGGCTACCGGAAATTGGAGAAGTCATTGTTTATGCCGCTAGGGTGCAGACTGCCCAAGCGGAATATGAGGTGCTGCTCCTCCAATTTCCGGTGGTGCTCACTCTGGATTTACGAGGTTGTTGCCAGGACTAGAGTGTCTGAGCTGTAGGGAGAGGTTAAGCAGGGTGGGACTCTATTCCATGGAGCGCAGGAGGATGGGGTATAAATTCATGAGATCATCTGTTATTCCAACATTTTGTGTCTTTTCTCAGCATAGTTTTACCCTCTCCCCACCCCCACCCCCTTCTCTCAATATATGTTCCTTTTAATAAAGACAGTGTACAAAATCATGAGAGGAATAGATCAGGTAGACACACAGTCTCTTGCCCAGAGTAGGGGGATCGAGAACCAGAGGACATCGGTTTAAGGTGAGTGGGGTGGTAAGATTTAATAGGAACCTGAGGGGCAACATTTTCACGCAAAGGATGGTAGGTGTAAGGAACGAGCTGCCGGAGGAGGTAGTTGAGGCAGGTATTATCACAACGTTTAAGAAACATATCAACAGGTTAATAGATAGGACAGGTTTAGAGTGATATAAGTCTAACGCAGGCAAGCGGGACTGGTGTAGATGGTCGGTGTGGGCAAGGTAGGCCGATGGACCTGTTTCCTCTGGGGTCGGTGTGGGCAAGGTGGGCTGATGGGGCTGTATCTCTCCATGACTCCCTCATTAATCTGTTGTGATTGCTGTACCTGTGTTCCCAGATGTCACTCCCACCACCCCTCTCTCTATCTTTTTTTTGTAAACCGATATCTGCAGTTCCTTTTCTAACCTCTTCCCACCGGTTGGTTTTGCCGTGTCGCAGGTGCAGAAGGTGCTGTCTGCAGCTGGCAGTGAATCGTTGGGTCGCAAGGGGACTATCTCGCAGTACTTCACCACCCTGCACTGCCCGGTGTGTGACCAGCTCACCCAGCTGGGCGTGTGTGCCAAGTGCCGCAGTGACCCCCAGCAGGTCACCGTCACCCTTCACCACCAGCTCTGCCGCTGGGAACGCAAACAGGCACAACTCCTCAAGGTAAGTTAAAAGTGTTAAGGGCTTGGACCCGCTAGAGGCAGGAAACATGTTCCTGATGTTGGGGGAGTCCAGAACCAGGGGCCACAGTTCAAGAATGTAGGTTAATAGGCCCTCTGTAAAACTGCCCCACTAGTGTGTAGGGAGTGGATGAGAAAGTGGGATAGCATGGAACTAGTGTGAACGGGTGATCGATGGTCGGCATGGACACATTGAGCCGAAGGGCCTGTTTCCATGCCGAATGAATGGGGGAAAAAGGTTCTGCCTGGCTTTATCTGCCATGATTCCCCATCCCTGTCGCATGGTGCTAATTGGGTGGAGGACAGAACATTTACACAAAGTAACTCAGTGGGTCCGTCGGCAAATGTGTAGAATGTGAATGGGTGACGCTTTGGGATCCCCTGGTTCTGGACTCCCCCAACATCGGGAACATGTTTCCTGCCTCTAGCGTGTCCAAACCTTTAATAATCTTATATGTTTCAATGAGATTCCCACTCATCCTTCTAAACTCCAGAGTGTACAAGCCCAGCCGCTCCATTCTCTCAGCATACGACAGTCCCGCCATCCCGGGAATTAACCTTGTAAACCTACGCTGCACTCCCTCAATAGCAAGAATGTCCTTCCTCAAATTAGGGGACCAAAACTGCACACAATACTGGCTGGCTGCCTTTTTGAGGCAGCGCCTCCTGTAGATCCCTTGGATGGTGGGGAGGTCAGTACCTGTGCTGGACCAGGCAGTGTCCACCACTCTCTGTAGATCCCTTCGTTCCTGAACCAGGTCGTGAGGCGACAGGTCAGTGGGCTCTCCTCCGTACTTTCATGAGCAACTAGAGGGGGGGTGTGATCCCTCAACGCAGACGTCCCCTACCAGTAGACCGCACGGGAGGCGTGGGGGGCAGAGAGGGAGCGGGGGTAGAGTTTGAGCCCGTCGTCACATGAGAGGGCTGGGTTCCGAACGCAATACTCCATCGATCGCGGCTCCAGGCTGCAGGCAGGGCCCGAGTACGGGGGGGGGGGGTGAAACCTACCAGCACTGATATGTTTCCAAGTCATGATGGTGGTTGACTTGGTGGGGGACCCTTAGATTAGTGGGAAAGGTGGTGGTTTTGCAGGCAATGTTGAAGATAGTTAACTGCGGAACACCGTGTCATTTGATGGCATGCACAATGGGCGGTAGAGGTGAGAATGTATCTTTAGGTTAGACAATGGGGTAGCAAGCAGTCAGGTAGACATCTTCACTCTGTTTAACTTCTTGAGAGGCGTTGCAGCTCATCCAGGCAAGTGGAGAGTATTCTATCACACTCCTGATAACTTCATAAGTTGTCAGAGCAGAATTAGGCCATTCGGCCCATCAGGTCTACTCCACCATTCAATCTCAACCCCCTTCTCCCCATAACCCTTGACACCAGTACTAGTCACTCGCAGTGCAAGCAAGAAGCCAGCGGCTTTTTTTCCCCAAAGTCTTTTCAGATTCTTGAACCTTTTCATGAATAACTGGAGAAATAAAGCATGAATTTTTCAGATAAGGCGATTGTGGACTCCAGGGGGAAAATCTCTAGTGGAATAGTTTGTGTATTGTCACTTGTGCCAGGTACATGTTTTGTATACAGATCCATGACCATCCCCGTACATAGACACCATCTCCCAAGTTAGTGTAGAATGTACAGAGCAGCCCACCGAGTCCACAAGCAAGAGGCAACATTTTACAGTCCCAGCTGCAGCTGTTGCAGCCGTCACCTCCTCCATCCTGTCATCACTCGAGCCTTCGTCCCTCTTCATGCCTGGCCCACCGTTTTGTGAATGTTGAGTGTTTGATTGCTTTGCCTTTTTGAACTTGCCTTTACCGAAAGTCTTGTGGCCTCTAGATTTGCAGGAACTGTACGGGCAGCATGGACAAGCAAGTTCAGTGCCAGTCGTTGGATTGCCCGGTGCTGTACAAGCTGTTCAGTGTCAGCCGTGACCTGAGCCGAGCCCCCTACCTGCGGCAACTCCTGGAGCAGTTTTAACCGCACTGACTAATCCACATTGTACTGTGAGTGAGTGAGTGATCGATCGCGGCTGTGAACCCACCCGCTCGCTCGCTGGCTCCCACTGCCAGACCCGAGCCAAACAGCCAACTCGGAGGCTTGTGCTGCATCAGTTTCGACAGTGGGATGGACGTCTGCAGCGGTCTGCATCGCATCGCTCATTGGAAGGTCATTTTTAAAATAATGCTGTGAATCAGTGAATTTCCACCGAAGAGCAGATCTTTGAACAGCCCTGTAAATAACTGTACAGTAGTAATTTCATATCCGGCGATGTTAAATGGAATATTCAGATCAGAGTGATTTACAAAACCGTGGTGCAAATATCCTGCTGCGTATGTTTACAAATGATTTTCTACAATATATTGAAGTCTGTGTTGTATATTTTTTTGTTTGCCTTTTTGATAGTTGCTTTCTCCAGTGTGCACAGTAGTGAACTTTGGAGTACAAATGTAAGCGGTTTGTTAAAGGCAAGGTCATGTCAATGTTTCTGCGTGATTTACTACAAAAAATAACACAATCATGGCTAGACACAATATTGGAAACCATGCTGTGGGGTTGTTGCAATATTTTAATTATTTATTTGGATTGTATATTATGGCACTTGATATCTTTTTAAAAATTTATATTGTTTTCAAAGAAAAGTTTAACATTTTCTCATTGTGATGTTTGATTTGCCAAAATTTGTATAAATGAGGCACTTTTTCCCCCGATAGTTGTAAAGCTGTATTGAAATATAAAGGGATTAATGATTCTGTTAATTTTGCATTTCTGATTTGTTATATTTTACCACTAATAATAATCCTGAACCTTGAATCTTTTCCTTTTGATCTACTTTTGTTTAATATACTGTTATTAATTTTGAAATCAGATTATTAAAAGTTTACCTTGTTTAAATATTAGGTGTTCTCCAGGGAGTAGTCTTTCAATTCTATCATTCCGCAGTTAGGAGTCTGAAGAAGTGTTTCGGACTGAAACGTTGCCTATTTCCTTCGCTCCATGCAAAGAGTTGAACAATCTCCACTATAGGAAATAGGCAACGTTTCGGGCCGAAACCCTTCCGGGTTTCGGCCCGAAACGTTGCCTATTTCCTTCGCTCCATAGATGCTGCTGCACCCGCTGAGTTTCTCCAGCACTTTTGTCTACCTTCGATTTTCCAGCATCTGCAGTTCCTTCTTGAACGTTAGGAAAGAAGTGCTGATCGTAGGGGTGTGTCCAGATCTGGAGGATCTTGTGCTGTGCTGTTGTGCAGGAACAGTTTTAGAGATACAGCATGGAAACAGGCCACTCGGCCCACCGAGTCCACGCCGACCATCGATCACCAGTGCACTAGCACTACCCTACACACTTCAGGTAGCACGCTAACCTAGTGGTATAGCCTTACATCGCCAGAGAATTGGGTTCGATCCTGACTGGGTGCTTGTCTGAAGAAGGGTTTCGGCCCGAAACGTTACCTATTTCCTCCGCTCCATAGATGCTGCTGCACCCGCTGAGTTTCTCCAGCACTTTTGTCTACCTTGGGTGCTTTTCTGTACAGCCTGTAAATTCTCCTCGTGACCTGTGTGGGTTTTCTCCAACATCAGTTTCCCACACTCCAAATACTTAGAAACATAGAAAATAGGTGCAGGAGTAGGCCATTCGGCCCTTCGAGCCTGCACCGCCATTCAATATGATCATGGCTGATCATCCAACTCAGTATCCTGTACCTGCCTTCTCTCCATACCCCCTGATCCCTTTAGCCACAAGGGCCACATCTAACTCCCTCTTAAATATAGCCAATGAACTGGCCTCAACTACCCTCTGCGGGAGAGAATTCCAGAGATTCACCACTCTCTGTGTGAAAAAAGTTTTCCTCATCTCGGTCCTAAAGGATTTCCCCCTTATCCTTAAACTGTGACCCCTTATTCTGGACGTACAGGTTTGTCTGCTAATTGGCTTGGTATAAATGTAAATTGTCCCGAGTGTGTGTAGACAGTGTTAAACCCCTGTCCCATGGTACGAGTTCATTCCAAGAGCTCTCCTGAGTTTGCCCTGATTCGAACTCGGAGATTTACGGTAATGGCCGCTCGTCGGTACTCGGGGCTCTCGTGGACATTTTTCAACATGTTGAAAAATCTTCACGTCTTCCCGTACAAGTACCTGCCGTTAGCGTTACGAGCCGCAAAGAGACGTCCCCGAGCTACGACGTACCCGCTACGTTCATTCTCCGTGCTTACCAGGAGTTTGATTTTTGTTTTAACTCAGGAGAGCTCATGGAATGAACTCGTACCATGGGACAGGGCTATTAGTGTGCGGGGATCGCTGGTCGGTGCCGAAGGGACTGTTTCTGTGCAGTAGCTCCAAACTAAACTAAACCAGGGCCAATTAACTCACAAACCTGCACTTCTTTGGAATGTGCGAGGAAACTGGAGCGCCACGCAGGTCACGGGGAGAATGTACAAACTCCGTACAGACAGCAGCCCGAGTCAGGATCGAACACAGGTCCCCGGTGCTGTTAAAGCAGCAACTCTTACCTCTGCGCCACCATGCCTCTCCAGATTTAAACTGAGGAATACTGTCAACAGCATTCCTGCTGTAGGGTGTTAACACAGAACTGTGCAGCGTAGGAACAAACTTATTGCATGATTCTTATATTTCAGATTTCACATAAGTGCATACAAAATCAAAAGTTCTGAGGGAATGCAAATTAAACCGAGGGGAAAAGACACAAAATACTGGAGTAACTCAGCGGGTCAGGCAGCATCTGTGAAGAACTTGGATAGGTGACGTTTCAGAGTGCTGGAGTAACTCAGCGGGTCAGGCAGCATCTGTGGAGAACGTGGATAGGAGACGTTTCCAGTGAGACTCTCAGTGCAGCAGTAAGTTTTTATTATATTATCTGAATGGTGGCCGATTAGGAAAGGGGGAGACGCAACGAGACCTGGGTGTCATGGTACACCAGTCATTGAAAGTGGGCATGCAGGTGCAGCAGGCAGTGAAGAAAGCGAATGGTATGTTAGCATTCATAGCAAAAGGATTTGAGTATAGGAGCAGGGAGGTTCTACTGCAGTTGTACAGGGTCTTGGTGAGACCACACCTGGAGTATTGCGTACAGTTTTGGTCTCCTAATCTGAGGAAAGACATTCTTGCCATAGAGGGAGTACAGAGAAGGTTCGCCAGACGGATTCCTGGGATGTCAGGACTTTCATATGAAGAATGACTGGATAGACTCGGCTTGTACTCGCTAGAATTTAGAAGATTGAGGGGGGATCTTATAGAAACTTACAAAATTCTTAAGGGGTTGGACAGGCTAGATGCAGGAAGATTGTCCCCGATGTTGGGGAAGTCCAGGACAAGGGGTCACAGCTTAAGGATAAGGGGAAATCCTTTAAAACCGAGATGAGAAGAACTTTTTTCACACAGAGAGTGGTGAATCTCTGGAACTCCCTGCCACAGAGGGTAGTCGAGGCCAGTTCATTGGCTATATTTAAGAGGGAGTTAGATGTGGCCCTTGTGGCTAAAGGGATCAGGGGGTATGGAGAGAAGGCAGGTACAGGATACTGAGTTGGATGATCAGCCATGATCATATTGAATGGCGGTGCAGGCTCGAAGGGCCGAATGGCCTACTCCTGCACCTATTTTCTATGTAAGACTGTCCAGGCTTTTGTTCCGGCTTCTGCCATTGGACTTAACTCTAGGAACTCTTAAGAATAAGGGGTAAGCCATTTAGAACGGAGATGAGGAAAAAACCTTTTCACACAGAGAGTTGTGAATCTGTGGAATTCTCTTCCCCAGAAGGCAGTGGAGGCCAATTCTCCGGATGTTTTCAAGAGAGTTAGATAGAGTTCTTAAAGATAGCGCAGGGGATATGTGGAGATGGCAGGAACAGGGTACTAATTGTGGATGTTTGCCATGATCACATTGAATGGCGGTGCTGGCTCGAAGGGCTGAATGGCCCACTCCTGCACCTATTGTCTATAGGACCAGAGGACATAACCTCAGAATAAGAGACCATTCCTTTCGGAAGGAGATGAGGAGGAATTTCTTTAGCCAGAGGGTAGTGAAGCTGTGGAGGGCAAGTCAATTGGTATTTTTAAGGCAGAGATCGATTCTTGATTAGTACGGGTGTCAGAGGTTATGGGGAGAAGGCAGGAGAATGGGGTTCAGAGGGAAAGATAGATCAGCCATGATTGAATGGCGGCATAGACTTGATGGGCCGAATGGCCTAATACTGTTCCTATCACTTATGAATGAGACTAACTGACCATTGAGGGTGTTACCTATTCCTTCCCTCCATAGATGCTGCCTCACCCACTGAGTTTCTCCAGCATTTTTATCTACCTTCCATTTTTCCAGCATCTGTAGTTCCTTCGTCAACATTGAAGGTGTCCATTAATTTCCAGCCCTACAAATGAATATGCCCCTTGATTTCCCCATTGTGCAGTGAGAGGACACACATTAAAAACAAACCACGTACAAAGATTTGATGCTTTATTAATCCATGGAAAGGTAAATAACATCCCTAATTAGTAAATCTGCTAATGAGACGTCATGGAATTTGAAAATGATATCATTAATTGAGAAACAGACACACACACATATCCATCACATCATGTAAAGTGCCCTGGCTTGTGCAACTAGAAATCAACAGCAAGAAAATCAACCATAACTAAAAAGCAGCACGTTTCAATGAGAATATCCTGCTATCAACAACCTCATCCTCCAATCCACTGTGTCCACAGCACTGATCCCTTGGCTAATCAGAATAAGATTAAACCCCCAAATGGATCTTGTGGTTGAGAGATACAGCTGGCAAACAAAGTCCATGCCGACCATCCATCACCTATTTATTTACAACCGTTCTCTGTGAACTCACTTTCTCTTGCACTCCCGACACACCAGGACCAATTTGCAGAGACCCAATCAACCTACAAACCTGTACATCTTTGGGACATGGGGAGAAAGCAGAGCAGCCATGCAGTCACAGCCAGAACGTGCAAACTCTGCACAGACAGTACCCATAGTCAGGATCAAACCCGGGACAATGGTGCTGTAAGGCAGCAACTCTACAGCTGTGCCACTTAGTATTGCTTAAGGTTTAATGCCATGATTTCCCCCAAATACAGAGACCAATAAGTAAGTGACCTCGATCATGTTATTTTAAGTGACAAAGTACTTTGGTAAATAATTTAAATTAGTTTTGAAGACGGCTAGAATCACCAGTCCTCTGAGCTATATGTAGACACAACTGCAGATGCTGGTTTACAAAACAGACACAGAGTGCTGGAGTAACTCAGCGGGTCAGGCAGCATCTGTGGAGAACTTGGATAGGTGACATTTCACAGAGTGCTGGAGTAACTCAGCGGGTCAGGCAGCATCTGTGGAGAACTTGGATAGGTGACATTTCACAGAGTGCTGGAGTAACTCAGCGGGTCAGGCAGCATCTGTGGAGAACTTGGATAGGTGACGTTTCTGAATAACTCAAAAACAATAAACTAAACTAAAAACTCAAAGAACAGTCTTGACCTGAAACGTCACCTATCCATGTTCTCCAGAGATGCTGCCTGACCCGCTGAGTTACTCCAGCACTCTGTGTCTTCCTTTGAGCTTCACATTTCACAGGGGATTCGGGACAAGCAGCTTCAGCTGAAAAGCACGATAGAAGGTACTGGAAACACAGATAAAACTATTTAGAAATACTCAAGTTAGACACTATCTGAATCGTCCTACCACAAGCCGAGAGCAGTGCTGAGCTACTATCTACCTCTTTGGTGGCCCTCGGACTATCCTTGATTGGACTTTGCTGGCTTTACCTTGCACTAACCGTTATTCCCTTATCACGTATCTATAGACTGTAAATGGCTCGATTATCATCATGCATTGTCTTTCCGCTGACTGGATAGCACGCAACAAAAGCTTGTCACTGTACCTCAGTACACGTGACAATAAACTCAACTGAACAGCAGAAAACCGTTTCATGTTTCAGAGCTTATATTGGCAAACCTCAAGCACAAAATGCTGGAGGAACTACGCAGGTCAGGCAGCATCTGTGGAGGGAATGGGCAGATGCCTGGAGGTTGCAGCATCTGCAGTGGGTGTGTCAGCCTTCATCTTACTGCTGTACTAGCCTTGTCAAACAAAATAACAACAGGCTCAATACCTCCAGCGTCTCTCTCCCCTGACCCTCCTCAACTCTAAACGTCACCCATTCCTTCTCTCCAGAGATACTCCCTGTCCCGCTGAATTACTCCGGCAGTTTGTGTCTATCTTCAACATAAACAGGTTTGGGTCATGACTTTAGAGATACAATGTGTAAACAGGCCCTTCGGCCCACCGAGTCTGTGCCAACCAGCAATCAGCCCGTATACTAGCACTAGCCTACACACTAGCGACAGTTTACAGAAGCCAATTAACCTACAAACCTGTACATCTTTGGAGTGTGAAAGGAAACTGGAGCACCTGGAGAACGTACAAAACTACAGACAGCGCCCGTAGTCAGGATCGAACCCGGATCTCTGGGGCTGTGAGGCAGCAACTCTACCGCTGCGCCACCCTGTGGTCATTCCCAGGGTTGCTGCAAATGTGTTTCTAAAGCACAAAGTCCCTCAGCTGGAGGGAAAGCAGCCCTGGTCAAAGTGCTGCAATTGGAGCAGGAATTCTGAAAGCCATTCTATAAAGTTACGATCTTGGTTGATGGCGACATTGCCGTTTGAAGGCCACATTTACAATTCCATCACAATGATATGCAAACACGCACGCACGACAACGCTATCACTTGTTGTGAATAGCAGGCGGGTAGAGTTGCTGCCTCACAGTGCGAGACCCGGCTTCCACCCCGACTACGGGCGCTGTCTGTAGGCAGTTTGTACCTTCTCCCCGTGACCTGCGTGGGTTTTCCCCGGGTGCTCCGGTTTCCCCACATTCCAAAGACGTACAGGTTTGTAGGTTAATTGGCTTTGGTGTCATTGTAAATTGTCTCTAGTGACAATAGACAATAGGTGCAGGAGTAGGCCATTCGGCCCTTCGAGCCAGCACCGCCATTCAATGTGATCATGGCTGATCATCCACAATCAGTACCCCGTTCCTGCCTTCTCCCCATATCCCCTGACTCCGCTATCTTTAAGAGCCCTATCTAGCTCTCTCTTGAAAGTATCCAGAGAACCGGCCTCCACCGCCCTCTGAGGCAGAGAATTCCACAGACTCACCACTCTGTGTGAAAAAGTGTTTCCTCGTCTCCGTTCTAAATGGCTTACCCCTTATTCTTAAGTGCGTTTTTCACACTAGGCTACACCCGGATGGACTCTATCACATTTACAAAGTACCTGAGGAGAAACTATAAACAGCTCTGGGGAAAGTGGGCCAAATATTTGTCTCAAAACCCCAACAAATCATCTCTCACAACTATGCCGTCTCAACAGATGAAACACCTTTTCCCCACTAATTCTGATTTTCATTCACCGTGATACTGGAATGAGGTGTTACAATAAGGTAATATCCGTAACCAGAATTCAAAGACCAATTTCTTTGCAACCATGGCAACATCATTTTAATCCCAAGGAATATGAAATTCTTGGTTTATTTTCAATGGACATCAAGCGGCAATGTAAACTGGCAGCTGCTCTGCCTTGTGCCTTGCAACATGTTTCATGGGCTCCAGCCCAAACCACTGAAAAATGCCAACATTTCCCCTAATGCTCCAGTGAATGCATAAGCAACACAAACACAGACAGATTAGTGTCCTCACAATAGAACTGGGACACAGGATGGCTTGATGATGGACACTTGCCTTTAGATTCAAACTGGCTATTTGTTGGGAGTCTAGTTTAGTTTAGAGATACAGCGTGAAAGAGGGGCCCTTCGGCCCACTGAGTCCGTGCCGACCAGCGATCCCCGCACACTAACACTATCCTACACACACTAGGGACAATTTACAATTTTACCAAAAGCCAAATAACCGACAAACCTGTACGTCTTTGGAGTGCGGGAGGAAACCGGAGCACCCGGAGAAAACCCACACAGGTCTGGGGGAGAAGGTGCAAACTCTGCACAGACAGCACCCGAAGTCAGGATGGAACCCTGGACTCTGGGGCTGTAAAGCAGCAACTCTACCCCAGCGCCACTGTGCCATCCTCTTGCAAATTTTACTAACATCATTTCAAAAATATTTTTCCCAAACTCAGTACATTGCACAGAAGATGGTCAGCAGACTCGATAAAAAATGCGTTCCAGAGTAATTCAGGGAGGTTCTCTGGAGTAACTCAGCGGGACGGCATCATCTGGGGGGCATTTCGAGTCGGGACTCACAAAAAGATCATGTGCCCACAAATGGCATATTTTACATTCAACCTTAACCTGTCAAGTACATAGTCACGCATTTGAAAGATTTCATCTTTACTGCACCAGAAGGGAACCAGAATCAATATGTTTTCCACACAATACCGCGTACTATTCCTCAGCCTAGTTTTAAATACCTGTTACAATAGACAATAGGCGCAGGAGTAGGCCATTCAGCCTTTCGAGATTGCTGATCATCCACAATCAGTACCCCGTTCCTGCCTTCTCCCCATATCCCCTGACTCCGCTATCTTTAAGAGCCCTATCTAGCTCTCTCTTGAAAGTTCCTTTTAGTTAGGAGGGAGAGATAGATCAGCCATGAATGAATGGCAGAGTAGACTTGATGGGCTGAATGGCCTAATTACATATGAACCTTCATGATTGTTTTCTCAGTTGAATTATTGATGTCCCAAATTTCCAAAGTCCCTCAATCCATTTTAGCCGGAAAGACTGCCCACAGCTTCCCCAGAAGCACCAAATTGTCATGCAAAGGGTTAAAATTCTTTCCGGAATTTAAAAAAAAATTACAATAAGAGGCACCCTTCTGCTAATTTGGCCTGAATGATCATCACACAATTACAAGCAACCTCTTTGCACATTCACAGTCTCCGATATTCCTTCTAAGAGCAGCAGAATCAAATATTTATATTAAAGGCTCTAAAGACACATATTCTTCTGTGGGGTGCCGCACAGATGGGACAAAAAGCTTTGGAATAAAGATCTGCACAGCGCAAGAACAGGCCCTTCGGCCCACAATGTCTGTGCCAAACATGATGCCAAGACCATCTCCTCTCTGCCTGCACATGATCCATATCCCTCCATTCCCTGCATATCCATGTGCCTGTCTAAACACCACTATCGTATCTGCCTCCACCACCACCACCACCCCTGGCAACGCGTTCCAGGCACCAACCACCCTCTGTGTAAAAAATAAACCTGCCCCGCACATCTCCTTTAAGCTTTGCCCCTCTCAGGTTAAAGCTAGGCGCTGTCGTATTGGATATTTCCACGCTGGCCATGGGGGGTTGTGACCGACCGTCTGTTTTCCTGCAAACATTTCCGAAGCTGGAGGGAGGGAGTGTTCAGTCGTTCTTCTCTCTATCCAAGAGCAGCTTCTTTTTCGGGGAGCCACCCAGATAGGCGATGGGGGGGATGGGGGGGCGTTCTGGAGAAGGCTGCCCCTTGGCCTTGGCCTTGGCCACGGCCATTGGCTTTCCGGCCTCATCCTTCACGTCGCTCATCTCGATGACTTCGAAGTCGGCGTCGTTCCACTCGCCATCGTCCACCTCCCCGTCCTCCTCCCCGTCCCCGTCCTCGTCCTCCCGCGACCCCAGCAGAGCCGTCTGATCCTCGCCGCGGGCCCTGGCTGGGCGGGAGGTGGAGGCGGTGGCCAGCTTGTACATGACCGGGAACAGGACGGCGGTGGCGACGGACGCGGCCAGGGCGGTCAGCATCAAGACCGGGTGGCCGCCGTCGCGCTCGGCGCCCTGCAGGAAGCCCACGGTGGCCGGCACCACCATCTCCCCCAGGGCGGCGCCGAATACGAAGAGTGCCGCGCCCCTGCCGGTGGTGGCCGTGTACTGTTTGACCCAGGTGACGCCGCTGGGGAAGGTGGTGGCCATGGAGGCCCCATACAGGCCGGTGCCCAGCCACAGGACAGTGCCGTCAGCATGGTAGAACACGAGGGCCAGAGAGGCTACCATGCAGCCGACCACGCTGAGAAGGATCATGGTCCCCGGGTAAAGGCAGGCGGCAAAGAAGATGGCGAGGCCCCTGACCGCGGCAAATGTCCCCCAGAACAGAGAGTTCAAGCCGGCAGCCTGGTTGTCTTCCATGTCGGCAAAGTCTTTGGCAAAGGTGAAGATGTAGGAGCCATAGGCCACCTCAGCGCCCACGTAGCAGAAGAAGAAGAGGGAGAGAAGGCACATCAGCACACTGTGGTGCCGGGCAAAGAGACTCTCTGGGGAAGAGGGGCCGGGACCCCCGCGGTCGGGGCGGGACCTCAGGTAGATCACCAAGAAGGAGACGGAGACCAGGAGGACAAAGGAGGCGATGATGAGGTAGGTCCAGACGAAGGGGCTGAGGCTGAGGGCCGCGTCACGCACGCTGCTCCAGGCTCCAGTCTCCGAGCGGTTGCCCCCGGCCTCCGTCCAGACCCCGCCCACGCCCACCGCCTTCTGCAGCCCGCCCAGCAGCGGCTTGGCCAGGATCGGCGTCAGGAACGCACCCAGGGCAAAGCTGAAATGCAGGGCCTGCATGTAGGGTCCCACTTGCTCACCCCAGGTCATCAGGATCAGCAGATTCCCGCCTGCAAACACACACACACACCACAACAGAGTCAACATCAATATATCAATCAATCAATAGCAGTTTTAGTCGTCACTTGCACATAAATGAATTTGCCAGCAGCGGTACAATGGAAAAAGAACACATATAAACACAATAAAAAAAAACACAAAAACATGTCACACAGGCTGCAGCAACATAGAACACTTACTTATAGACTTTAGAGATACTGCGCGGGCGGCAACAGGCCCTTCCCCCCCCCCCCCCCCCCCCCCCCCCCACCGAGTCTGCACCGACCAGCGATCCCCGCACACCTACACTGTCCAACACACACTAGGGACAATTTACAATTTAAGAATAAGGGATCAGCCATTTAGAATGGAGACGAGGAAACACTTTTTCTCACAGAGAGTGGTAAGTCTGTGGAATTCTCTGCCTCAGAGGCGGTGGAGGCAGGTTCTCTGGATACTTTCAAGAGAGAACTAGATAGGGCTCTTAAAGATAGCGGAGTCAGGGGATATGGGGAGAAGGCAGGAATGGGGTACTCATTGTGGATGATCAGCCATGATCACATTGAATGGCGGTGCTGGCTTGAAGGGCCGAATGGCCTACTCCTGCACCTATTGTCTGTTGTCTGTTGTCTATAATTACAATAGACAATAGGTGCAGGAGTAGGCCATTCGACCCTTCGAGCCAGCACCGCCATTCAATGTGATCATGGCTGATCATCCACAATCAGTACCCCGTTCCTGCCTTCTCCCCATATCCCCTGACTCCGCTATCTTCAAGAGCCCTATCTAGTTCTCTCTTGAAAGTATCCATAGAACCGGCCTCCATCGCCCTCTGAGGCAGAGAATTCCACAGACTCACCACTCTCTGTGAGAAAAAGTTTTTCCTCGTCTCCGTTCTAAATGGCTTACTCCTTATTCTTAAATTGTGTGTGGCCCCTGGTTCTGGACTCCCCCAACATCGGGAACATGTTTCTTGCCTTACAAGTAAACATATAATGGTGAACATGGAACTAGTAATGCTTACGAACCTGTGTCCAGTATGCCCATTGATAAGCCGATGAGGGATATTAGTGCCATCAACAGTGGTGTCTTGGTACACCACGGGATAGCATACAGGCCCAGCGCTGTCATCAGTGTGGAGATTCCTGCACAAGGGCACACACAATCAGAAAGACAGTAGAAATCGTCTGCTTCAGTTTAGTTTATTGTCACGTGTACCGAGGTACAGCAATAAGCTTTTGTTGCATGCTAACCAGTCAGTGGAAAGACAACACATGATTACAATCAAGCCGTCCACAGTGTACAGATACAGGGTAAAGGGAATAACGTTTAGTGCAAGGTACAAGTCCAATGAAAGATGTCTCCAATGAGGTAGTTAGTAGTTCAGCACCGCTCTCTGGTTGTGGTGGGATGGTTCAGTTGCCTGATGTTCCCAATGTTGGGTGAGTCCAGAACCAGGGGCCACTGTCTTAGAATAAAGGGGAGGTCATTTAAGACTGAGGTGAGAAAAAACTTTTTCACCCAGAGAGTTGTGAATTTGTGGAATTCCCTGCCACAGAGGGCAGTGGAGGCCAAGTCACTGGATGGATTTAAGAGAGAGTTAGATAGAGCTCTAGGGGCTAGTGGAGTCAAGGGATATGGGGAGAAGGCAGGCACGGGTTATTGATTGGGGATGATCAGCCATGATCGCAATGAATGGCGGTGCTGGCTCGAAGGGCCGAATGGCCTTCTCCTGCACCTATTTTCTATGTTTCTACAACAGCTGGGTAGAAACTGTTCCTGAACTTGGAGGTGTGCGTTTTCACACTTCTGCACCCTCTTGTCTGTTTGAGAGGCTGCAAAGATGTGCAGTTTGTAGGTTAATTGGCTTCGGTAAAAAAAATTATAAATTGTCCCTAGCGTGTAGGATAACGCTAGTATACGGGGTGATCGCTGGTTGGCACAGAATCGATGGACCGAAGGGCCTGTTTCAACGCTGTATCTCTAAATTAAGCTAAAGAGCTTTTCACTGACTATAAACAAGACTAAACTACACATTTAAACGGAAGAGGACGTGACGTTAGAAACGAGGTGAGCAGGAGTTTCATCGCTGGTGAGTCTGTGGAATTCTTTGCCATGGAAGGCTGCGGAAGTCATTGGATATTTTTAAGGCAGAGACAGATTCTTAATTAGTGCGGGTGTCGGGGGTTATGGGGAGAAGGCAGGAGAATGGGGTTGGGAGGGAGAGATCATAGAAACATAGAAAAATAGGTGCAGGAGTAGGCCATTCAGCCCTTCGAACCAGCACCGCCATTCATTATGATCATGGCTGATCATCTAATATCAGTACACCAATCGAACTCTCTTGAAAACATCATCTCCACTGGCCACCACTGCTTTCTTTTGCAGAGAATTCACTGTCTGAGGAAGGGTCTCGACCAGAAACGTCGCCTATTTCCTTTGCTCCATAGATGCTGCCTCACCCGCTAAGTTTCCCCAGCATTTTTGTCAACCTCCACACATTCACAGCTCTCTGGGTGAAGACGTTTTTCCTCATCTCAGTCCTAATTGGCCTACCCCTTATTCTTAAACTGTGACCCCCCTGGTTCTGGACTCCCCCAACATCGGGACCATTTTTCCTGTATCTAGCATGTTTAATTCGTAAGAATTTTATATCAGCCATGATTGAATGGCAGAGTAGACTTGATGGGCCGAATGGCCTAATTCTCCTATGACATGAGCCCACAAAGCGGGCAGACAAGGTTACAGGTGAAATCAATAGACAATAGGTGCAGGAGTAGGCCATTCGGCCCTTCGAACCAGCACCACCATTCAATATGATCATGGCTGATCATCCCCAATCAGTACCCCGTTCCTGCCTTCTCCCCATATCCCCTGACTCTGCTATTTTTAAGAGCCCTATCTAGCTCTCTCTTGAAAGTATCCAGAGAACCGGCCTCCACCGCCCTCTGATGCAGAGAATATCCACACTCACCACTCTCTGTGTGAAAAAGTGTTTCCTCGTCTCCATTCTAAATGGCTTACTCCTTATTCTTAAACTGTGGCCCCTGGTTCTGGACTCCCCCAACATCGGGAACATGTTTCCTGCCTCTAGCGTGTCCAAACCCTTAACAATCATATATGTTTCAATGAGATTCCCTCTCATCCTTCTAAACTCCAGAGTGTACAAGCCCAGCTGCTCCATTCTCTCAGCATATGACAGTCCCACCATCCCGGGAATTAACCTTGTAAACCTACGCTGCACTCCCTCAATAGCAAGAATGTCGGGCTGACAAGGTTACAGGTGACTGGCGCTGACGTGTGGACGTACCGATTAGCAAGTGGTGGTCCGTGTGGTCGAAGAGCAGCCCGCCCACCAGCGAGCCCCCTAGGTAGCCCAGCGAACGGCCCGCAAAGATGTACGAGATATCGCTGAGGTTTCTGTTGACATTCACCGCCAACTCTTTGAAAGTCGGGCCCAAAACAGCGATGCCCATCCCCTGCGGAGAGAGAAGAGAGGAGCTGTGGTAATGTCAGGGAAGGTTCACGAGCAGCACAAGCCCTGGTGACTTCCACATCACTGAGAACACAAGAGGAGCACAGCACGGAAACACGCCCTTCGGCCCAACTTGTCCATGCCAGCCAGGTGCCCCATCTCATTCAGTCCCCTGCCTTTGGCCCAGATCCCTCGGAACCTTTTCCTGTCCGATCCGAAATTCCTGGGATGGCAGGACTTTCATATGAAGAAAGACTGGATAGACTCGACTTGTACTCGCTAGAATTTAGAAGATTGAGGGGGGATCTTATAGAAATTTACAAAATTCTTAAGGGGTTGGACAGGCTAGATGCAGGAAGATTGTTCCCGATGTTGGGGAAGTCCAGAACTAGGGGTCACTGTTTAAGGATAAGGGGGAAGTCTTTTAGGACTGAGATGAGAATTTTTTTTTCACACAGAGAGTGGTGAATCTGTGGAATTCTCTGCCACAGAAAGTAGTTGAGGCCAGTTTATTGACTATATTTAAGAGGGAGTTAGATGCGGCCCTTGTGGCTAAAGGGATCAGGGGGTATGGAGAGAGGCAGGTACAGGAAACTGAGTTGGATGATCAGCCATGATCATATTGAATGGCGGTGCTGGCTCGAAGGGCCGAATGGCCTCCTCCTGCACCTATTGTCTGTTGTCTAATTCTGTTACCACCGTCATCTATTGCAACAAGGGATGGCTTCCCACTGACTGTCGCTGGAAGCTCGCATCCCTGTTCAGGAAGGACGATGACAGCGATGTCAACATTTGAAACAAGGAGAATAGACACGAAAGAAGAAGTGGATGTCAATCAAAAATATTAACCTGTTTCCCTCTCCAAAGATGCTGCCTGACCTGCTGAGTATTTCCAGAACTTTGTACGATTTTAATTGTAGTTGACCAATTAAACACAAGGAACTGCAGATGCTGGTTAACAAAAAAAGACGCAGAGTGCTGGAGTAACTCAGTGGGTCAGGCAGCATCTGTGGAGAACATGGATAGGTGACGTTTCACAGCGTGCTGGAGTAACTCAGCGGGTCAGGCAGTATCTGTGGAGAACATGGATAGGTGACGTTACACAGAGTGCTGGAGTAACTCAGCGGGTCAGGCAGCATCTGTGGAGAACATGGATATGTGACGTTTCACAGAGTTGCTGGAGTAACTCAGCGGGTCAGGCAGCATCTGTGGAGAACATGGATAGGTGACGTTTCACAGAGTGCTGGAGTAACTCAGCAGGTCAGGCAGCATCTGTGGAGAACATGGATAGGTGACGTTTCAGATTGGGACCCTTCTTCAGAATGGTCAAGGGATTAGGAAGGGTTTGGTGTTGTCGGTGAGAGATACACTTTCACAAGCTTCTCGCAAACAAAAATAACAAAATAACCAGATGCTGGAGCTCTGAACTAAGATCAAAATATCGCTGGCAAGCTCAGTGCAGACAGTATGCATTAGAGGAAATTCTGTGATGCGAAAATATTGCTCACTCCCTGCCTTGCCTGCCCACCTCAATCAGGCTCCCACCCTTGAGTCCGTCTACACTGCGCGCTGTCTTGGGATATCAACCAACATAATCAAAGACAGCGGCATGGTGGCGCAGCGGTAGAGTTGCTGCCTCACAGCGCCAGAGACCCGGCCTGCATCCAGACTACGGGTGCTGTCTGTACGGAGTTTGTACCTTCTCCCCGTGACCTGCGTGGGTTTTCTCCGGGTGCTCCGGTTCCCCCCCACGCTCCAAAGACGTGCGGGTTTGCAGCTTAATTGTCCCTCTGTAAATTCCCCCTCGTGTGCAGAGAGTGGTTGAGAGAGGGCCGGATAAACAGCTTCCTGCCACAGGCTGCTAAACAGTCACTCCACCTGATTCTGCTGCTTTGCACTGACAATTTAATAACTTTGGCACTGGCCAATCAAATCAGCTGCCCTGGACATTTTAATGACAGTTTGTACTGCATTTAATTATTTATACTGTTTCATCAGGGACTGGATTGTTTTTACTGTTATTATGTGTGAAATGTTTAAGTTCTATGTGCGATGTTCCGGTATTCCCTGGGAAACGTCTTCTCATTTTGCACTGTACAATTGATGCTTTGCAAGATGACAATAAAGGTTGATTGATTGATTGATAACGTTGAACTGGCGTGAGCGATGGGGGAGAACGCTGGTCGGCGTGGGCTGAAGGGCCTGTTTCCACCGTGCCGTATCTCCAAACTAACCTACAGTGCTAGAGTAACTGGGAGACAGTTTGGGTTGGGGGGGGTGGGAGATTGCAACCTTAACGTGGGCTGCCCTGTTTCGACTAATGCAATCAACTCGACGTGTACAAACGGAAGATTGTCCTACAACTTTAGGCTGAGCACGCCACACGAAAGAAGTTTGGGTTGGGACCCAAGTTCAGACTGGGGATAGGAATACTTTATTGTGCCGCGTGACTAGGCACAGTGAGATTCTTTGCTGCATACACATTGTGTACAAATAGCGACTACCTACGGTGCTGACAAAGTGACCAAGCATGGCGGCGCCTCCTTTTGTCCCCCCCTCCCCCACAGTGGTTCCCCCCTCCAACATTGCCCCCCCACGTCCCCCCTCTCCCATTGTCCATTGTTCCAACTCTCCACCATTCGATCCCCCCTCAAAGGCCCCCTCCCCCATTGTTACTCCCCCACTGTCCCCCCTCCCTCATTCTCCTCCCCTATATTTCCCCCCCCCCCCACACATTGACCATTGTCCCCTCCCCCATATCCCCCTCCCCCACTAGTCACCCCTCCCTCCCCCTCTGTCCCCCTCTCTCCCTCATGATCCCCTCCTCCCCCAAGTCCCCTCCCCCACTTAATCCCCCCCTCCCCCCACTGTCCCCCCCCGCCCCCCCCCTCACCCACATGTCCCCGTCCCCCTCCCCCACTGCCCCCCCTCCCCCACTGCCCCCCCTCCCTCCCCCCACTGCCCCCCCCTCCTCCCCACATTCCACCATTGACACAGTCATCTCCATCTTCACCGCCGCCGCCTCCACTCTCACTCTGAGCCGCGGTGCCGACTCCTGGCCCCGGGGCCGCGGGCTCCACGACGAGGCTCCGACAGAGGCCTGGACCCAAGGCTCAGGCTCAGGCCGCGCTCCCAGCCCCGCTGCCCCGGCAGCCGCGGCCCCACCGGCGGGATCCCTCCTCCACTCACCAGGCCGAGGAAGGCTCCGCACAGCAGCGCCGTGTCGGACCATCGCCCGCTACTGTCCCGCGGGCCTGTCTGCGGCCGCTGCTTCTTGCCGGCGGCCGGGCTCATGTTCCCGGGGGGGAGGGAGGGATGTCACCGCCTACACCTCCGGCAGCTGCGCTACGCAACACCCAGGCTCCGGGCCCGGCCTGGGGCGGCACTGCGCATGTCCGCATCCCTGTGCTCAGTGCGCATGTCCATGCCCGGCTCCCTGGGCTCAGTGCGCATGTCAATGCCGGGCCCGGCTCCCCGTGCTCAATGCGCATGTCCATGCCCGGGCCCGGCTCCCTGCGCATGGGCAAGAGTAGGTGACGACCCTTCTCACTGATATCAGGGGAGTGAGTGGGTCAGAGATAAGGAAGTGTATGGTGTGAATAATAGAAACATAGAAAATAGGTGCAGGAGGAGGCCATTCGGCCCTTCGAGCCAGCACCGCCATTCATTGTGATCATGGCTTATCATCCCCTATCAATAACCCGTGCCTGCCTTCTCCCCATATCCCTTGACTCCACTAGCCCCTAGAGCTCTATCTTACTCTCTCTTATATCCATCCAGTGACTTGGCCTCCACTGCCCTCTGTGGCAGGGAATTCCATAAATTCACAACTCTCTGGGTGAAAACGTTTTTTCTCACCTCAGTCTTAAATGACTTCCCCTTTATTCTAAGACTGTGGCCCCTGGTTCTGGACTCGCCCAACATTGGGAACATTTTTCCTGCATCTAGCTTGTCCAGTCCTTTTATAATTTTATATGTTTCTATAAGATCCCCCTCATCCTTCTAAACTCCAGTGAATACAAGCCTAGTCTTTTCAATCTTTCCTCATATGACAGTTCCGCCATCCCAGGGATCAATCTCGTGAACCTACGCTGCACTCCCTTGAGTATTTTCTGCACTCTGTCCGTAACATCCTGGATCCTGGCACCAGGGAGGCAGCACACCATCCTCGAATCCCGTCTGTTGCCGCAGAAACCCCTGTCCGTACCTCTCACAATGGAGTCTCCAACTACCACGGCGTTGCCTGACGTCAGCCTCTTTGGTTTTGGCTCAACAGCACTTTTTGCTTCACAAGCCAGTGCGCCGCTCAGTGTGTTAATGTCTTTTGTCCCTTCTAAGTGGGTGAACCTGTTCTCAAGAGGTACAACACCCGGGGACCTTTGCTTTCCATGTTTCCATCCCTGATCAGCCATGATCATATTGATCAGCCATGATCATATTGAATGGTGGTGCAGGCTCGAAGGGCCGAATGGCCTACTCCTGCACCTATTTTCTATGTTTCTCACTGTCACCCACCTTCTCTCTTCCAGTAATACTGCACAAAGGGAAGTGAGATGCGAGAAGCATTCGTAATAAGGTGGATGAATTGAATGCGCAGTTAGTAGTTAAGAGATATGATATAGTTGGGATTACGGAGAACATGGCTCCATGGTGACCAAGGATGGGAGCTGAACATGCAGGGGTATTCAATATTCAGGAAGGATGGACAGAAAGGAAGAGGAGGCGTTGTGGCATTGCTGGTTAAAGAGGAGGTCAATACAATAGCAAGAATAGACAATAATTTAGATACTCTGGAATCGGTATGGGTAGAACTGCAAAATAGCCAAGGGCAGAAAACACTTGTTGGAGTTGTATACAGACCACCAAACAGCAGTCGGGAGTTTGGGGATAGCATCAAGCATGAAATTAGGGATGCGTGTAGCAAAGGTACAGGAGTTATCAAGGGTGACTTTAATCTACATATAGATTGGGCTAACCAAATTGGTAACAAATTGTAGAGGATCCAATTAGAGGGCAGGCCATCCTAGACTGGGTATTGTGTAATGAGGATGGATTAGTTAGCCATCTTGTTGTAAAAGACCCCGAGAGAGCAGACGGGATCGGGCGTGTTCAGGCTAGTATGGTCGTAGGCACAGAGTGCCCACACTTGACCTGCATTTTACACACGCACTCTGTCGATTGGCCCCAGCCGAGGGGGCCAACTGACAGTCACAGGACACGGTGAGAGGCACAGCCGACGGTCCCTGGTCCTCGGGGAGCCGGAGCCAGCGCCAGCTCCCACCCTCCGCGCCGGCTGCAAACCCGTGTAAATCGTTCCTGGTGTGTGTAGGATAGTGTTAGTGTGCGGGGATCGCTGGTCGACGCCGACTCGGTGGGCCGAATGGCCTGTTTCCGCCCGCGCTCTATCTCAAAACTAAACTACACTCATTAGTGGGGAAAGAAGGAATAACAGATGCTGCAATCCTCAGCATAACACAGAGTGCTGGAGTAACTCAGCGGGTCAGGCAGCATCTGTGGAGAACATGGATAGGTACGTTTCACAGAGTGCTGGAGTAACTCAGCGGGTCAGGCAGCATCTGTGGAGAACATGGATAGGTGACGTTTCACAGAGTGCTGGAGTAACTCAGCGGGTCAGGCAGCATCTGTGGAGAACATGGATAGGTGACGTTTCACAGAGTGCTGGAGTAACTCAGCGGGTCAGGCAGCATCTGTGGAGAACATGGATAGGTGACGTTTCACAGAGTGCTGGAGTAACTCAGCGGGTCAGGCAGCATCTGTGGAGAACATGGATAGGTGACGTTTCACAGAGTGCTGGAGTAACTCAGCGGGTCAGGCAGCATCTGTGGAGAACATGGATAGGTGACGTTTCACAGAGTGCTGGAGTAACTCAGTGGGTCATGCAGCATCTGTGGAGAACATGGATAGGTGACGTTTCAGAGTGCTGGAGTAACTCAGCGGGTCAGGCAGCATCTGTGGAGAACATGGATAGGTGACGTTTCAGAGTGCTGGAGTAACTCAGCGGGTCAGGCAGCATCTGTGGAGAACATGGATAGGTGACGTTTCAGAGTGCTGGAGTAACTCAGCGGGTTAGGCAGCATCTGTGGAGAACATGGATAGGTGACTTTTCGGCTCGGGACACTTCTTCACATGCATGCACCAGGTGTGTGTGTTAGTGTGGCGATAGTTTGTAGGTAAGTGTGTGAGTGTGTTTGCTTGTGCCCTTGAAAGGAAAAGGAAAATATGGAGGAGGAGAGTTAAAGAGATAGCGAGAGAGAGAGAGAGTGTGTCCCCCGGTGGTGGGAGAGGGAAAAAAAAGCCTACGGCACCTGGTATTCCCAGGCGGTCTCCCATCCAATTACTAACCAGGCCTGAGCTTGCTTAGCTTCCGAGATCAGACGGGATCGGGCGTGTTCAGGCTAGTATGGCCGTAGGCAGAGTGGCCACACTAAACGTGTATTTAACACACACACTCTACTTCTCTCCATCAGTTGGCCCCAATAGACAACAGGTGCAGGAGTAGGCCATTCAGCCCTTCGAGTCAGCACCGCCATTCAATGTGATCATGGCTGATCATCCCCAATCAGTACCCCGTTCCTGCCTTCTCCCCATATCCCCTGCGGATTGAGGTCCAGGAGGAGGAGACCATGGAGGGGGTTTGTGGCCACAGCACCACCCCACGCCACAGGGCCACATTTTCTAAAGCTGCTGCTGCTGCTGATGATTGGGATTCTGATTTTGCTGAGGACACCGACGCCTCAACGGAGATGAAGAAGAGGAGAATGATCACCAAACCATATGATTTCAGCAGGGAACAAGAGGGGGACCTGTTAGACAGGGAGACAATGCGGCAACCCCAGTTCAAAAAGGCAGCCAACACCCCCCCGCCCCTCCGGGTCATTCACAACCCCACCCCCCCGCCCCTCCAGGTCATTCACAACCCCACCCCCTCCACCCCCGGGTTATTCACACACGCCCGCCCCCTAGTTATTCACACCCCCTGCCCCTTCCCGGGTTATTTTTGATAAAGGTAAATCTTTCTTGTTAAACTTATTGTTGTTTTTCAATACGATATTATTTTTAATGTTGGTGTTAAATAACATCAGACTGAAGAAGGGTCGAGACCCGAAACGTCACCTATTCCTTCGCTCCATAGATGCTGCTTCACCCGCTGAGTTTCTCCAGCATTTGTCTACCTTCGAATTTCCAGCATCTGCAGTTCTTTCTTAAACTTCTCACTTCTCAGTATCGTTAATTATTCTATTGATTTCACCTATATAAATTCTCATATATTTTGATCAATAAAACGCACAAACATTGCACTGCATTGAAATGCAATTTTTTTTCACATAATGTGATCAATAAAAGGAACACAAACACAAGCATTCAACTGCTTTTCAAATTAAACTCTTTTGGGAGGATGTGGGTGGCCCTGAAAAAAAGGCATCCTGTGGTGGTGGTCCTTTGTTTGTGGTGCGGGATGTTTGCCGCTGATCTTCAGCACATGTCGTTCTGCCACGGTACACTGCCCAGCTCAGAGTTGTAGTAAGCGCAGAGATGTTCTCTCTGCTCCTTGGCTCTCTTGTTGGAGGTGTTTCCAGGCAATCTCTCCAATCCCACCATCGGTGCAGCCTGTCCTCCAGCTCTCCATGAGCCTGGTGTGATGTTTCCCGTCTGGGTGTCCACCGTGTCACCCTCCGCCATGGCTGCTGCTGCTACACTTTTGGTGCGGATCAGGTTGTGGAGGACGCATGCCGCATAGACAATGGTCTGCACATTCTCGGGCTCCTGCTCCATTGTGGTCAGCAAGCATCTGAATCTGCTAGCAAGGATGCCAAAGGCGTTTTCCACCACCCTCCTAGCCCTGGACAGTCGGTTGTTGAAGGTCCTCTGCTCTCCTGATATCTGCCTGTGAAGGTAAGGCTTCATCATCCAAGACCTGAGTGGGAAGGCGTCATCACCAACCAGTGCGTAGGGGATGTCAGGGTTGTCTTCTCCTGGCAGAGGTTCTGGATCAGGAAAGCCTGCTCTTCCTTCTTCCAGTGCTTGCCCAAGGGAGGTCTCACTCCAGATCCCTCCATCTGAGACACTGCCAGGTGTGCCCACAGCCACATACAGGAAGTTATAGTTTGCATCCACCACAGCAAGGAGTATGCTGGAATGGAACTTCTTGTAGTTAAAGTACATAGAACCTTCCTTGGGTGGACAGCGGATGGCCACATGCGTGCCGCCCACTGCCCCACATGTGTGCAGGCAGTTCCATCTGGTTTGAAAGCCGTGCGCCACTCTCCTCCACTCATCAGGTGTACTGGGGCAGTCCATGACTTTGTCTTCATATGCCTTGGCGATGGCCTGGCAGGTGTCCAGGACAACCTTGCTGATGGTGTTGTGGGACAGACGGAAGCTGTAGGAGAGGCTGTGGTAGGATTCACCTGTCGCCAGGTAGCGGAGGGTGATGGCTAAACGCAGCCCTGGTTCCAGTGGCTCCCTGATGGAGGTGTGGAGGAGAGGAGCGACTCGTGTCTTCATTTGGTGAAACAGGTGAGGGGGCAGCCTGGTGAAGTGTGTGAAGGCCTCCTCCTCCTCCTCCTCTCCTTGCTGGAGCTCGGCCATCATCGTCTCATACTCACCCAACCTGTTTCTCCTCAGGAACAAGGACCTCGCGCACACAGACCTCTTCCTGGGCCTCTTCACCTTCCTTCGTGTACTCGGGCCCGGTTTATCTAACAGTAGCAAGGCCGCTTCAAGCAGCAATCCTTGTAACCGCAGCGCCAGCTGTAGTTGTTCCATGGACGCCATGATGCCGAATGATCAATGACTTCCGGCCCTGGCTGCAGGAAGTGACGCTACTGCCCTCCGCTCTCCCCGCTTTCTGCGGGGAACAGCCCCCATTTCCGGCCCTCGGGACAGGAAGTGACGCCGCTGCCCTCCGCTCGCCCCGCTCCCTGCGGGGAACAGCCACCATTTCCGGCCCTCGCTACAGGAAGTGACGCCGCTCCCTCCTCCCCTCGTCCCCACCGGGACCGGCGACCGTTGCCGGCAGTTGGTTGCAGCCACGCGGCGGCCGCAGTCATGACGCAGCTCGACAGGGTCACGTGAGTGTCCGTCCGCCGCCGCCGCCCGTTGCCGGGGAGACCGGGCCTAGTCCCGGGCGGGGAGACCGCAGCCTTCCTCCGCCGCTGGGACTCACGCACCGACTGCTCTGTCCCTCTGTCCCTCCCCCATCCCCCCCCTCTCCACCCCTCTCTCTCCCCCACCCCACCCCCCCCTCCCCCACCCACCCCCCTTCTGTCTCTCCCCGAACCCCCTCTCTCCTTCACCCCAACTTGTCCACACTGACCAACACGACCCATCTACACTATCCCCACCTGTCTGCGTTTGGCCCATATTCCTGTCCCATCCATGTACCTGTCTAACAGTTTCTTCATCGTTGTGATAGTCTCAGCCTCAACTACCTCCTCCGGCATCTTGTTCCAGACACTCGCTATCCTTTGTGTGAAAAAGTTACCCCTCAGATTCCTATTAAATCTTTCCCCCCTCATCTTAAACCTTTGTCTTCTGCTCATAGAGTGATGCAGTGTGGAAACAGGCCCTTCGGCCCAACTCGCCCACACAGGTTCCCCAACCGTGCGTTTACCCGATCTATTCCTCATGATTTTATACACGTCTATAAGATCACCCCTCATCCTCCTGCACTCCATGGAATAGAGTCCCAGCCTGCTCAACCTCACCCTGTAGCTCAGGACATCTAGTCCTAACAATGTCCTTGTAAATCTCTGCACCCTTTCCAATGATGTCCTGGTTCTTGATTCCTCTACTCTGGGTAAAAGACTCCGTGCGTCTACCCGTTCGATCTCTTCCCCTCATGATTTTATACACCTCTGTAAGATCACATCCTCCTGCACTACAGGGAATAAGTTCTTGACTTCTATATTTTTGTGTGCATCTGTTGCGCAGCCAGCCACGTTCTACCATATGAATCATCCTGAGTAGTGTTAGCAAACCTCCTTGTAAGGGTGTCTTTCCTTTCCCTGTTTAGATGCTCTCAGACCTTGTTTACAGGTCCCAACTGACCCAGAAGCGATCCCAGTGACCCGTGTATCTAAAACCCTTTCTCCCATCACCAGCTCGTCAGCCTGCATTCCTCCATCAATAGAAACAGGTGCAGGAGTAGGCCATTCGGTCCTTCGAGCCAGCGTCGCCATTCACTGTGATCATGGTTGATCATCCACAATCAGTACCCCGTTCCTTCCTTCTCCCCATATCACCTAACTCCACTGTCTTTAAGAGCTCTATCTAACTCTCTCTTGAAAGTATCCAGAGAATTGGCCTCCACCGCCTTCTGCGGCAAAGAATTCCACAGATTCACAACTCTCTGTGTGAAAAAGTGTGTCCTCGTCTCCGTTCTAAATGGCCTACCCCTTATTCTTAAACTGTGGCCACTGGTTCTGGACTCCCCCAACATCGAGAACATGTTTCCTGCCTCTAGCGTGTCCAATCCTTTAAAAATCATAGGTACACAAAAATGCTGGAGAAACTCAGCGGGTGCAGCAGCACCTATGGAGCGAAGGAAATAGGCAACGTTTCGGGCCGAAACCCTTCTTCAGACTAATAACCCTATCTGTTTCATTAAGATGTCCTCTCATCCTTCTAAATTCCAGTGTATACAAGCCCAGCCGCTCCATTCTCTCAGCATATGACAGTCCCTCCATCCCGGGAATTAACCTTGTGAACCTACGCTGCACTCCTTTAATAGCAGGAATGTCCTTCCTCAAATTTGGAGAGCAAAACTGCACACAATAGAACAGCACAAGAACAGACTCTTCGGCCCACAATTTCCATGCCAAATTTGATGCTATTAATCTAATCTCTGCCTGCTTGTGATCCATGTCTCTCAACTCCCTGCATATCCACTTGCCGATCTAAAAGCCCCCTGAACTTCATTATGGTATCTGCTTCCACTACTACCTCTAGAAGCGTGTTCCAGGCACTCACTACTCTAGAGTAAAACAAAAGCTTGCCCCACATCTTATAGTTTGCCCCTTTCACCTTCAAGCTTTACTCACTTTATCAATTGCCTCACTATAATCCACGTGTACAATATCTACTGCCCAATCCTCATCAATTACCCATCCCTGGAAATCTATTCACACCAGCACAGGGAGTAACTCCAGCACTTGCCGTCTCTTTTTTTAAACCAGCATCTCATGTTCCTTGTGTCTCGGGTTTAAAGGAGATGTGCAGGGTTAGTTATTTGTTACAGAGAGGTGTGGTGGTGGAGGTAGATACGACAGTGGCTTTTAGATGGGCACATGGATCACGTACAGGCAGATAAGAGTTGGTCTTGACATCATGTTCGGCACAGACATTGTGTGCTGAATGGCCTGTTCATGTGCTGGACTCTTCTATGTTCTATGATTTGGTGGCAAAATAAGAGGATCTCTTAATGTTTCTAACATGTAAGTGCATTAATAACTTGTTGTTTTCCTTTACATTGCTGAACTGAAGCAAGCCCAAGACCAAACGGGCAAAGAGATTTATTGAGAAGAGAGATCCCAAACTTCTAGAGAATACCAAGAATGCCATGCTTATAAAAGGAGGAAACACGAGTGAAACAGTGACTGAAGCTTTGAAAAACATTGTGAGTACAGAGTAAAATGCCATGCAGATTAGCAACATTTAAAGAGTCGTGTGTGTTTAATTGTCTTGTGTGCTAACAATGGAACAAAGGAAGATAGACACCAAAAGCTGGAGTAACTCAGCGGGTCAGACAGCGTCTCTGGAGAAAAGGAATAGGTGGCGTTTCTCCAGAGATGCTGTCTGATCCGCTAAGTTACTCCAGCTTTTTGTGTTAGATTAGATTAAACTTTATTAAAGTTTGTTCAAGAGAGAACTGCAGATGCTGGAAAAATCGAAGGTAGACAAAAATGCTGGAGAAACTCAGCGGGTGAGGCAGTATCTATGGAGGAAAGGAATAGGTGACGTTTCGGGTCGAGACCCGAAACATCACCTATTCCTTCCCTCCATAGATGCTGCCTCACCCGCTGAGTTTCTCCAGCATTTTTGTCTACCCAGCTTTTTGTGTCTATTTTTGGTTTAAACTAGCATCTGCAGTTCCTTCCCACACAATGGAACAAAGGAATATTATTCTCCATGTGTGTTTATCAAGGTGACAATGTTGCATTGATGTACAGGTTCACCGTCGATTTTTCTCGCAACTGGTGATCCACACCTTTAATCCGGACAAAACTACGAGAGCACAGTTGAAACCCCCTCTAGAAGTCTCCCCCGAAAATGTAGCTTATTGGACATCGTAAATGACTCAGCTGGTAGTGCTGCTGCCTCACTACACCAGAGACCTGGGTTCGATCCTGACCTCAGCTGCTGTCGGTTTGCACGTTTTCACTGTGACCACATGGGTTTCCTCCGGGTGCTCCGATTTCCTCCCACGTCCCAAAGACGTGCGGGTTTGTAGGTTAGTTGACCCTCTGTAAATTGCCCCTAGTGTGTAGGGAGTGGATGAGAAAGTGGGATAACATTAAACTAATGTGAACGGGTGATCAATGGTCGGCATGGACTCAATGGGCTGAAGGGCCTGTTTCCATGCTGTATCTTTCACACAATCAATCAAAAAGATTTTTGAAGTGTGCAATTGATGCAGGATCTAAAGCAACTGTTGTGATCTATGAATAAAGATTAAGACTGTAGCTTTAAATTCAACATTAGCAATTTTACCTACACTATTATGGACCATCTTGCTTATGTTTTGCAGTATTCTTTAAAGAAGCCAAATGCTGTTCTATATAAGAAGTAAGTATCTTTATATATTAATAAGTAAGTCCGTTTTATTAACATCCTGCTTTATCTCAGGATTACTGCTGCTATAGTTTGTGCTGGCTATGCAGTAAAAATGTGGGAAGTGACTCTCAAGATTCATGTCTTTCCCTAGTGAATTTCAAACTCTTGAGGCTGAGGGGAGTTCATAAGCTGTAATAGCAGAATTAGGCCATTCGGCCCATCAAATCGACTCTGCCATTCAATCAGCTGATCGATCTCTCCCTTAACCCCATTCTCCTGCCTTCTCCCCATAATCCTTGACGCCTGTACAAATCGAGAATCCATCTATCTCTGCCGTAAAAATATCCATTGACTTGGTCTCCGCAGCCTTCTGTGGCCGAACTCCACCGATTCACTGCCCTCTGACTAAAGAGAATAGACCTGATGGAAGTATATTAAGCCCCTGTCCCACTTAGGAGACCTAAACAGCAACCTCCGGTGACCTTGCCCACCACGCAAGGTTTCCATGAGGTCACCGGAGGTTTTGGTCACTCTCCCTAATGGTCGAAAGTGGTTTCCGTGTGGTCGAGGCTTCATCTAGGTTGCTGCTATTTTTTCATCATGATTAAAAACTAAAAATAGGTTGCCGTTTTAAAAATCGATCATTTTTTAGTCGCAGGTCTAGTCAAAGCCGGATTTCTTCATAGTCGAGGAAGGTTTTCAACATATGCGTGGGAGGTGGTAGGAGGTTGCAGGTCACCTCCACCTTGACTTTTTTTTTGGTGGCGGGCAAGGTCACCAGAGGTTGCTGTTTAGGTCTCTTAAGTGGGACAGGGGCTTAACATTTCAAGAGGCATAGATAGAATAGATGGCCGGAACGCATTTCCCAGGGTGGAAATGTCAAAGACTAGAGGACATAGCTTTACGGTGAGAGGAGATGTTACACATAGAGTGGTTGTACGTGGAGCACACTGCCAGGGGTGGTGGTGTAGGCAGATACGATAGTGGCATTCATGAGGTTTTAGATAGGCACATGGATGGATATGGGGGGGATATGGATCATGTGTAAGTAAAGCAGATCAATTTAATTGGCATCATGATTGACACGGACATTGTGGATACAAATGGATCATTTGATATACAGGAAGCTTGTGGACCTGGGCTGTATACTGCATTGCTGTACCATCAACGCTACGGCCTTCAGAGGTAATATATTATCATACAGGATCATTCACGCAAAAACACCTGGGTGTGCTTGTTCATCAGTCACTTGAAGTAAGCATGCAGGTACAGCAGGCAGTCTTCTTCTTCTTATCGAGTCCACACACAAGATTAGAAGTTGTTCAGCCAGAGCTGAACACACTTCTCGGCATCTGCACAATGGTGTCTGTCTTGCGCTTCTTGTGCTTCTTGTGCGTGGTGGTGGAAAGATTGGTTGAAACAGGGCCGCGACGTGAACGCTCTTTCCTTGGCCCCACAGCAGGCAGTGAAGAAAACTAATGGCATGTTGGCCTTCATTGCAAGAGGAGTTGAGTGTAGGAGCAAGGAGGTCCTACTGCAGTTGTACAGGGCCCTGGTGAGACCACACCTGGAGTATTGTGTGCAGTTTTGGTCCCCTAATTTGAGGAAGGACATTCTTGCTATTGTGGGAATGCAGCCTAGGTTCACGAGATTGATCTCTGGGATGGCGGGACTGACATATGATGAAAGAATGGTTCGACTGGGCATGTATTCACTAGAATTTAGAAGGATGAGAGGGATTCTTATAGAAACGTATACAATTCTTAAAGGATTGGGCAGGCTAGAAGCAAGAAAAAAACCAGGGGTCACAGTTTAAGAATAAGCTGTCGGCCATTTAGGACGGAGATGAGGAAAATTTTCTTCACCCAGAGGGTTGCGAATTTGTGGAATTCTCTGCCACAGAAAGCAGTGGAGGTCAATTCACTGGATGGGATATAGGGAAAAAGCAGGAACGGTGTACTGATGATTTGGATGATCAGCTGGCTCGAAGGGCCGAATGGCCTACTCCTGCATCTATGTTTCTATGTTTAAAACAGCCTATGGCAATACTATCCGGAAAACGCCTAATCTCATCTGACCTCAGAGCTAAGCATGTCCAGCCCTGGTTACTACTTAGATGAGAGACTGCCTGGGTGTACCACGTGCTGTAAGCTTTTAAAGCATTTCACTGTACCTTGGTACATGTGACAATAAGCTAAATTAAAAACTCAATTGATCTGGTTGGTATTTCTCCCTCTGCCAGTTTTTTGTGTCCATCTTCGGTTTAAACCAGCGCCTGCAGTTCCTTCCTACACATTTTGTCTGCTCCACTGCAAAATCTCCTGAATATAAACCTACTTTGAAGCGGTTTTCTCCTCTCTCCGACGGTGCTTCTGCAACATCCTCTCTTGTATTGTTTCTTCTTTGTATATCTTTCATTCATTTGTTCTATCACCGTCTATATCTCTTGTTTCCCTCACCCCTTACCCCAGGCTCTCAGTGTGAAGAAGGGTTTCGACCCGAAACGTCACCTATTCCTTTTCCCCAGAGATGCTGCCCATCCTGCTGAGTTACTCCAGCTTTTTGTGTCAATCTTGGGTTTAAACCAGAATCTGCAGTTCCTACTCAACAAGAAGCAGATTGGTTTAAACTAATCATTTGTTTCATGATGTTTTTAAGAAAGAACTGCAGATGCTGGAAAAATCGAAGGTAGACAAAAATGCTGGAGAAACTCTATGGAGCGAAGGAAAAGGTGACGTTTTCAGGTCGAGACCCTCCTTCAGACCATTTGTTTCATGATAGGTTTAATGAGGTGCGGCACTTCAAACGTTATGAGAAGTTTAGGTTTATTGTTGTCATGTGTAGAGTGAAAAGATTTGCATTTAATGCTATCCTAAAGGATCAGATAACACTTTACCTGAATCAAGTCAAACTCAAGTACAATAGGTAGAACAAAGGGGAAGATACAGAGTGCAGAATATAGTTCTCAGCATTGTAGCGCATTGTGCAACATTGCTGTATAAATACAGATTTAACAAAACTATGATTTAGTAACCATGCTTTGCCCAATAAAATGAAAAATGTGTTATTGAAATCTGTTTTTCTTAAAAAATGTAAACTCTTATTTTTAACCAGGAAAAATATTACCCGTCCCTTTGAAGATCAGACCTCGGTGGTGAGTGGACTTGATACTATTTCATACTGTAAGACTCCTCTGGTTATTTAGTTGTTTTTTATGGAGACCCCAGTTCACCTTGAAGAGCATTTTGACTCGCCATTTTGCATGTTTTGTTGCTAAGTAGTGAAGTGATGGGGGTGAAGGAGTTAGAGATGGATGTAGTTGCAACTGCAGAAGCTAGCTCCCCCCCCCCCCCCCCCACCAACATGAGGGAGATGTCATGTAGAGGTGCAGAGAAAGTTGTCCCCAATATGCCTCGCACCGCCCGCCAGAGTCCACAGTTTGATCCTGACCTCGGGTGCTGTCTGTAGTTTGCACACTTCCCTGTGGGTTCTTTACACAGAGGGTGGTGGGTGCCTGGAACTCGCTGCCTGTGGAGTGCTGGAAACAGATACCATAGTGGCATTTAAGAGTCTTTTGGATAGGCACATGGATGTACGGGGATATGGATTATAGGTAGGCAGGTAAGAGATGGTCTTGGCAACATGTTTGGCATAGACATTGTGGGCTGAAGGGCCTGTTCTTGTGCTGTACTATTCTATGGTCTGTCCTTTTATCTAACCTAGATTGGGGAGAAACACACCAGGGTTATTGGTCTATTTTGAGGTGAAATTTCTAACGGTTGTTTTTCCTCTTCTCTCTGTATTCACAGGAATTCTTTTCAAAGAAGTCAGATTGTTCTTTGTTCATGTTTGGTTCTCACAATAAGAAACGACCACACAATTTGATAATAGGTAAGATTACAGATGTCTGAAGAAGGGTCCTGACCCAAAGCCTCACTTGTCCATTCCCTCTACAGATGCTGCCTGACCTGCTGAGTTCCTCTAATACTTAGCCTTGTGCTCAAGATGTTACCATCTGGAGTCTCTTGCATCAATAAGATGTTTTATATAACTTGAGAATCACATGTATCTGTTGCTGGGTAGAAGCTAGAGTCTATAATCATGGGGAAACATTTAGAAATGGTGGCACAGTAGCATAGCGGTAAAGCCTTACAATGCCAGAGAGCCGGGTTCCATCTTGACTACGGGTGCTGTCTGTACGGAGTTTGTACATTCTCCCCGTGACCTGCGTGGGTTTTCTCCGCGATCTTCGGTTTCCTTCCGCACTCCAAAGACGCACAGGTTTGTAGGTTGATTGGTGTAAAAGATTGTCCCTAGAGTGTGTACGATAGTGTCAGTGTGCAGGGATCGCTGGTCGGTGCGGACTCGGTGGGCCGAAGGGCCTGTTTCCATGCTGTATCTCTAATCTAAAACTACACTAAATAGATAAACTTTTTGAAATATAGTCAAATCAAAATGGTTTTATGAAAATGAAGATCATGTTTGTCAAATGTGCTCACGTTTCTTGGTATAATGGGCAGTCCACAGGGGAACTGTGCATTTGTGATTTGAAGTTCCAAAAGCCATATGATGGATTGTCAAGTAAAAGATTGAATAGGAAACTAAGGGTCAACTTTGTCACACAGAGGGTCCTGACCCAGGCAGGTATGGGTGGTGGGTAAATCTAGTTACCTCAGCCTTGAACATACAAAACACTCTGTGTTGTAGGGATTCCCAAGGTCCAAGAGTGTTTTAGTGTTGTATGTTCCAGATAGAACAATGAGATTATTTCTTGCAGCAGCACAAAACAATATGTAAACAGTACACTGTAAACAATATAGAAATATAATAGACAAGGAAAAAAGGTGTATGTGTGGGTATAAAAACACACACACATATACATTCTCCAGCATTTTTGTGTACCTTCGATCTTCCAGCATCTGCAGTTCCTTCTTGAACACACATATATATTGTTTTGTATTTTGTTGGTTCACATGCTTGATCAATGGTGTTTTATCATTAATGTTTTATTATTATTAATGTTTAGTGTTTTCTGAGTCATTCGTAACTGTCACTGTACGTCATGTTGTAACTTGTGGGCGGAGCACCAAGGCAAATTCCTTGTATGTGAATACTTGGCCAATAAACTTACTTACTTATATACATAAACACACATACATATGAAGACAAACAATAATAGTTCAAAAACATAAAACTAATGGTCCTAACTTCACAATCCTCTGGAGAAGAAATTCAGCTTCCTCTCTTGTTAAGTGTTTGACTCTTCAAGCTGAAACCCCCTCACAATCGTGTGTTTTTCAGTGAGCTCATCTTTTATGCTTAAGTCAAGAGGCTAAAGGTATTCTCTCCTAGGACAGCGGCCTCACAAATGTCATTTAGAAAACCTGACAACAGTAATGTCACATGTTAAATATCTCTGAAGCAGCTGTTACATTTATTTATTAACTGGGGAAAAACTGCCAACAAAATGATTGAATTCAGGAGGAATGGATCGTGTAGACGGACATAGCCTTGTGCCCAGGGTTGGGGAACTAAGAACCAGGTTTAAGGTGAGGGGGGAAAGATTTAATAGCAACTGATGGTGTTACTTTTTTTACACAGAGGGTGGTGAATATATGAAACAAGCTGCCGGAGGAGGTAGTTGAGGCAGGTATCATAGCAACGCTTAAGAAACATTTTGACAGGTGCATGGGTAGGACAGGTTTAGAGGGATATGGACTAAACACAGGCAGGTGGGACTAGTGTGGATGGGGCATGTTGGTCGGTGTGGACAAGTTGGGCCGAAGGGCCTGTTTCTACATTCTATGAGTCAAACCAAGACGTGTTTACACTGCCGTACAGTATTTATAAATGAACTAGAGACCATGGGCAGGATTTATAAATCGTGGAAGCAGTTGAACATTTAAGCTCCCACGTGAAGATATTTCACTAACTGAACTGAATTTGTTTGCACTGATTTAAGTTCGCCTCCAGTACTATGTATTTGTATTTATTGAATATAAGTTCTATTACTGGTAACTTTCCTGCACCCATTTGTTTTATTTTGGGAAAGTTCTGCACAAACTCTGGTTTTGATTAATGTTTTATTTAATCCTAAGGGAAGGTACAAATAATAGTGTCCATTGGATAGACATAAAGCTGGAGTAACTCAGCGGGTCAGACAGCAACTCTGGAGCAAAGGAATAGGTGATCTTTCAGGTCGACACAGGTGTATTGACCCGAAACATCACCTATTCCATTTCTTCAGAGATGCTGTCTGACCCACTGAGTTATTTAAGCCTTTTATGTCTATCTTCGGTTTAAACCCGCCTGCAGTTCCTTCCTACACAGCAGTCTCCATTACTTTGACTAGCTGTTTGAGATGTAGTGTTTCAATTGTTTGGTTTACAAGATAATCTTATTAAATGTGTGTTTAATGTGTGTTTATTTTCTGTTATCCCAATGAAATGTTTCTAAAGGCAATTAATTAATTCTTCCCTCTTTGCAGGCCGAATGTTTGATTACCACATTCTAGATATGATTGAGCTGGGAATTGAAAAGTTCCATGGTTTAAGTGATTTTAAGGTAAGTTGCATGGATAGGATAAGTTTAGAGGGATATGGAGCAAACACAGGTAGGTGGGACTAGTGTAGATGGGGCATGTTGGGCGGTGTGGGCAAGTTGGGCCGAAGGGCCTGTTTCCACACTGGCTCAATAACTATAATATAAGTAAAGAATAAAGTGCTGGAGGGGTCAGGCAGCATCTATGTTCTATGTTTCTATGTGTGGAATGAAGGGCAGGTGACGTTTTGATTAGGAACCTTTCTCGGAGTACTTTGAGTACTTTGTTTTATTTTTACTGTAACCTTCACGTTTACCCCCGGATATATCCTGTTGAGAGAACAGAGTTTTGCCCTGGGTGACAACAACTTACTGAACCCAAGCATTTTCCAGCACTTTTTACCAATGACAGAAATAAATGTCACGGCTTCTTCATTCCCACCCCAAAACATTGCCTGTCCATTGCCTCGACAGATGCTGCCTGACCCACTGAGTTCCTCCAGCACATTGTGTTTTGTTCAAGGTGCTAGCATCTGCTGTTCCTTGTGTCTAACAGAAGTCATGTTGGTTTCTCTTTGAGCTTTTGGAACCAGCAGTAGAAGTGATAATGCCAGGAATACACGTTTTGAATCTTTTATGTTCCCCAGAATAGCAAGTCGGCAGAGGGTTCCAAACCTATGTTGGTGTTTGCTGGAGATTTATTCGAATTGGACAATAATCATAAAAGACTGAAAAACCTTCTTATTGGTAAGTTTTCCCCATGTAAATATGATATTTGAGATGGAATGTTCTAGCTGAGATTGCCTGGGTGAATGTGAGATGTGAGTCTCCTTGTACATCTGCCTTGCAGAGTGGAATGTCTGACTGCCTGGACCATGTTGCTGGGGATAGTGGTGGAAGGAGAAACAATAGTGGCATTTGGATCTTACACTAACATATACAATTCTTATAGGATTGGACAGGGTAGAGACAGGAAAGATGTTCCCCATGTTGGGGGAGTCCAGAACCAGGGGTCACAGTTTAAGAATAAGGGGTAGGCCATTTAGGACTGAGATGAGGAAAAACTTTTTCACCCAGAGAGTTGTGAATTTGTGGAATTCTCTGCCACAGAAGGCAGTGGAGGCCAATCCACTGGATGCTTTCAAGAGAGAGTTAGATTTAGCTCTTAGGGCTAATGCAATCAAGGGATATGGGGAGAAGGCAGGAACGAGTTATTGATATTAGATGATCAGCCATGATCATATTGAATGATCTCGAAGGGCCAAATGGCCTACTCCTGCACTTTCAATGTTTCTATTTATAAGACTTTTGGATAGACACGTGGAAATACAGTATTTTTAGGTTTATTATTGCCACATGCACCAAGGAACAATGAAAAGCTTTGTTCTGCAGGCTACCCAATCCATATACCATACAGAAATACAATCAAGACAAACTCCAGTACAATAGGTAGAGTAGCAGGGAAGATACAGAATATAGTTCTCAGCATTGTAGCGCATCAGTTCCACAGACAAAGTCCAATGTCCACAATGGGGTAGAGGTGAATCCTGGCTCTAGGAAGGAATGGGACCTGTCACAAAGAGAGTGTCAGTCAATATTATGGGCTGGGAGATTGCAACCTTCACGTGGTCCACCCTGTTTCAACGAATGCAATCAACCTGGTGTGCACAAACAGAAGATCAAACAGAACAAGTTGTATTACAACTTTAGGCTGTGCACGCCGTACACAGGAAGGGAAGTCAATATTATGTTTTTTATTACAACTAGTAATGTTTAACATTTGCTAGTTGATCTGCTATTACTTTTGTTCTTAAATGGTCGTTGAAATCTGTCCATAGATTTCTTTCGAGGGCCCACGGTGTTAAACATTCGTTTGGGAGGACTGGAAATCGTTTTGCATTTTACGGCTTTAGCAGGGAAAATCTTCATGCGAAGCTACAAGTGAGTTTGATGCAGAATGTTTCTGTTCTTGTATTTCAATGTTCTGGTTTAGTTTACTGATACAGCATGGAACAGGCCCTTCGGCCCGCCGACTCTGTGCCGACCAGCGATCACCCGTCTGTACTAGTTCTATGTTATCCCAGTTTGGCACCTTTACACATTTGGGGCAATTTACACACACCAATTAACCTTAAAACCTGCATGTCTTTGGAGTGTGGGAGGAAACCGGAGCACCCGGAGGAAACCCACGTGGTCACAGGGAGAAGGTACAAACTCCGTACAGACAGCGCCCGTAACCAGGATCAAACCCGGGACTCTGGCGTCACAAGGCAGCAACTGTCGTTGTGCCACCGTGCAGCCGACCAAAGGTGATCTCTAGACTCTGATGCCGGGCACTAAGTCAGTGCTCAGTCTAAGTTTACATCCCTGAGGAGATTCTTAAACAGCTTTAGGCACAGACTGTTAGTTTGGTTCATTGTCACCTGTTTATTGTCCCGAGGTACAGTGAACAGCTTTTGTCGCATGCTAACCAGTCAGCGGAAAGACCAGGCATGATTACAATCGAGCCATTTACAGATACATGACAAGGGAATATGTTTTAGTGTAAGGTAAAGCCAGTAATGTCCGATCAAAGATAGTCCAAGGGCGTTAATGTCCACAACTACATTATTTAATGACAGTAGATCTTCCTGAAGCCAACTACACTGAAAGTGAATTTAAATACAACGCAGTCTGATGGGGTGACAATCAGAAAAATAGCAAACACTAAATCTGAAATGAAATGCTGCAAAAATTCATCAGGTCAGGCAGCATCTGTGGAAAGAGAAACTTCACACTTCAGGTCGATGATCATTTTGTGTGGGATCAAAATCCTTTTCTTCTTTGCTCTTAATGCCTCACTCGATTACTTTAGCCAATTGCTGATACAATTTATAATGGGTCTGATTCTGTATTGCAACACCCGCTGAAGTGCTCCAGCACTTTGTGTTTTCTCCTGCAAATCTGAAGGCTGCCAGCAGAGGGCCCTCCAAGCCCTGGGGTGACGGAGGAATTGAAGGAAATCCACATTAGGCGGGAAATGGTGTTGGGTAGGAAACATGTTCCCGATGTTTGCGGGAGTCCAGAACCAGGTTCCACAGTTTAAGAATAAGGAGTAAGCCATTTAGAACGGAGATGAGGAAACACTTTTTCACACAGAGTTGTGAGTCTGTGGATTTCTCTACCTCAGAGGGCGGTGGAGGCCCCTACAACTCTCATCAACTTCTACAGAAACGGCATAGAAAGCATTTTATCGGGATGCATCACAGCACGGTTTGGAAAACGGCTCCATCCAAGACCGCAAGAAATTGCAGAGAAGGTACAGAAGTGTGAAAACACACTCCTCCAGATTCAGGGACAGTTTCTTCCCAGCTGTTATCAGGCAACTGAACCATCCTACCACAACCAGAGAGTGGTCCTGAACTACTATCTACCTCATTGGTGACCCTCGGACTATCTTTGTTTGGACTTGACTGGATTTAACTTTCACTAAACGTTATTCCCTTTATCATGTATCTGTACACTGTGGACAGATCTATTGTAATCATGTATTGTCTTTCCGCTGACTGGTTAGCACGCAACAGAAGCTTTTCCCTGTACCTCGGTACACGTGACAATAAACTAAACTAAACCAAACTACCTCCTCCAACAGCTCGTTACATGTACAATGTAAAAACAAGTTTTCCCCTCATGTTCCTAATGAATCTTTCCCTCTCTGGCCTTGAACCTTTGTCCTCTGCTTCTCGATTTGCCTACTCTGGGTAAGAGGTGATGTTTTTGGGTCTGCTTTATCCACAGAGTGCTGATGAAGAAATCTGGATGCAGAATACCCCGGATAGAGCTGGAAGAAATGGGACCTTCCTTTGACTTTGTGCTGAAGAGAACCCACTTGGCATCTGACGACCTCTACAAGAAATCCCTGCAACAACCAAAGTCCCTGAAGGTGAGATCAGTAGATCATGTGAGTTAAGGCACCAGGCATGTGCTGCATATTAGTGTTGGCACGGTAGAGTTGCTACCTCACAGTGCCTGAGACCCAGGTTCGATCCTGACTACGGGTTCTGTCTGTACGGAGTTTGCCCGTTCTCGCTGTGACTACATGGATTTTCTCCGGGTGCTCTGATTTACACCCACATCCCAAAGACGTGCAGGTTTGTAGGTTAATTGTCCCTCGTGTAGAGGATAGAACAAGGACAGGGTTGATTACTGGTCAGTGTGGTCTCGGTGGGCCACAGGGCTTGTTTCCGTGCTGTATGTCTAAACTAAACTGAAAGTTATTACTTTAACTTACATGTAACTTTAGTCAATTTAAATTAATTCTGAGAAACAATGTTTTGTGATAGCAGCAAGTCAAATCCCTTCCCTCTTTTGTCCAAGAGACACCGTATTATTGTGGTAACATCTTGGGCTGCGCAGCTGGTAGAGCTGCTGCCTCACGGTGCCACAGACCCAGGTTTGATCCTGACCTCGGGTGCTGTCTTTGTGGAGTTTGCACGTTCTCCCTATGACCACATGGGTCAGGTGAAAGACAATGCATGATTACAATCGAACCGTCCACAGGATAAAGGGAATAACATTTAGTGCAAGATAAAGTCCAGTAAAGTCCAAGCTGTTATCAGGCGACTGAATCATCCTTCCAACATCCAGAGAGCAGTCCTCAACTACCTCATTGGTGACCCTCCGACTATCTTTGATCCGACTTTATTTTCCACTAAATGTTATTCATGTTATTCCCTGTATCATGTATCAAGTCATCAAGTCAAGTTTATTCGTCACAATATCTACACTGTGAATGACATGATTGTAATCATGTATTGTCTTTCTGCTGACTGGTTAACACAGTGGCGCAGCGGTAGAGTTGCTGCCTTACAGCGCCAGAGACACAGGTTCGATCCTGACTACGGGTGCTGCCTGTACGGAGTTTGTACCTTCTCCCCGTGACCACGTGGGTTTTCTCCAGGTGCTCCGGTTTCCTCCCACACTCCAAAGACGTACAGATTTGTAGGTTAATTGTCTTTGGTAAAGATTGTAAATTGTCCCTAGTGTGTGCAGGGTAGTGTTAGTGTGCGGGGATCGCTGGTCGGAGCGGACTCTGGGCTGAAGGGCCTGTTTCCGCGCTGTTTCTGTAAACTAAACTAAAAGCTTTTCACTGTGCACATGACAATAATTAAACTGTAAAATAAAAGACAGTGCAAGGGTCTCCAATGCGGTAGGTGGTAGATAGGTCAAGACCGCTCTGTGTTTCCGTGCTATACCACTCAGGTTGTCAGTCGCTGCTGAGGAGGGTTGGGGTCAGTGTGGAAAGGGGCCGGTCTTTGCTGTGATTGAGTTGTGACATCTTTCACTCCAGGCCAAGAAGAAGAAGAACCTGTCCCGGGACGTGTTTGGGACAAGCTACGGTCGTATACACATGGAGAAGCAAGATCTCGCTAAGCTGCAGACCAGGAAGATGAAAGGGCTGAAGAGAAAAGGGGCGAAGGTGGCTGCGGCAGCGCCAGCAGCAGCGGAGGAGGAGGAGGAGGTGGTGGAGGAGGACCAGGCAGGGAGCAACTCCAAGAGTGCGAGAGTGGAGTGAGGGGAACACAGCACACACCACGACCACTGGCCCACGGATACACCAAGCTTCACTTCCGGCAAGCACAACCACATCATTGTTCACACAGACTTCCACACAGAGCTAATGTCAACATGATTTTATCTCTGCTTCAGTTCTTTGGTGGGGTGGGGAGGGGGGGTGATGTCTTCTGTACTGTTCCCCTCTCTTGTGTTTTGGAAGCTGCACTGTTTCAATCAGCCCTGGTTGATTCCAGCTGTCATTTGCTGAGCAAATTGTTCTCACAAACTGCACCTTCCTTTGGAGAGGCAGTTGTGGTGGACAATAATTGATACCGTTGCCTTATTTGTTATAAAGAATGAATTGAACAAGATATCAAATTCTCAATCGTGTAATTATCTTTCATTATGGCTACTTTTGAATCCAAACTATTCTGGGGCTCGTGGGAAATTGAACAAAACAAACCCAAGACATGTTAAACAATTTAGACCATTCAGCTGTTTGCCTGAGATCATGTCCAGTCTTATCCCCAACACTGCAGACTTGTCTTTTCCCTTAGCACACAGAGTGATTGTGGATGATCAGCCATGATCACATTGAATGGTGGTGCTGGCTTGAGGGGCCGAATGGCCTACTCCTGCACCTATTGTCTAGTGATACAGCGTGGAAACAGGCCCTTCAGCCCAACTTGCCCATACCGAACAACATGTACCATCTACACTAGTCCCGTCTGCCTGCATTTGGCCCATATCAATAGACACTAGGTGCAGGAGTAGGCCATTCGGCCCTTCGAGTCAGCACCGCCATTCAATGTGATCATGGCTGATCATCCACAATCAGTACCCCGTTCCTGCCTTCTCCCCATATCCCTGACTCCGCTATCTTTAAGAGCCCTATCTAGCTCTCTCTTGAAAGTGTCCAGAGAACCTGCCTCCACCGCCCTCTGAGGCAGAGAATTCCGCAGACTCACCACTCTCTGTGAGAAAAAGTGTTTCCTCGTCTCCGTTCTAAATGGCTTAACCCTTAACCCTGTGGCCCCTGGTTCTGGACTCCCCCAACATCGGGAACATTCCCTCCAAACCTGTCCTATCCATGTACCTGTCTAAATGTATCGTAAATGTTGTAATACTATCCGCGTCAACTATCTTCTCTGGCAGTTTGTTCCATACACCCTCCACCCTTTGTGTGAAAAAGTTATCCCTCAGGTTCCTATTAAATATTTCCCCCCTCACCTTAAACCTATGTCACCTAGTTCTTGATTCCACTGCTCTGGGCAAGAGACTCTGGATTTACCCGATCTATTCCCCTCATGATCTTGTACACGTCTATAAGATCACCCCTCATTCACGTGCGCTCCAAGGAATAGTGTCCCAACCTGCTCAACCTCTCCCTATAGCTCAGGCCCTCGAGTCCTGGCAACATCCTCGTAAATCTACTTTGCATCTGGTTATGTGAACCAGTTCTAATTGCTTCTGGTAGCACCATTACAGGTGTTGCTACAATAGTAGATGGAACAGTGCAGCACATGGGTGGCACAGCGGTAGAGTTGCTGCCTCACAGCGCCAGAGACCCCGCTTCCATCCTGACCACGGGTGCAGTCTGTACGGAGTTTGTACCTTCTCCCCGTGACCGTGTGGGTTTTCTCCGGGTGCTCCAGTTTCCTCCTAGACGTGCAGGATTATAGGTTAATTGGCTGCTGTAAATTGCTCCCAGTATGTACGATAGAACTAGTAGTATGAGTGATCGTTGGTCAGTGGGCCGAAGGGCCTGTTTCCACATTATCTCCAAACGTAACTAAACTTCGACCCACCCATGTCAGCATCTCTGCACCTGATCCATATCCGTATCCCCCTCCATGTCCTGCATATCCATGTGCCTATCCAAAAGTCTCTTAAACGCCACTATTGTATCTGCATCAACCAGCACCATGTTCTGTGTAAAAATAGATGTTGCCCCACACATCTATATAACTAAAAGTTTGATCTTGTATGTGGATGTGTTTGTGTATTATCACACCTTTGCAAAAAAAATGACGGGCTAACGGTAAAATCTTTACATATTTCGGTAGACATTTTTCCCGTGGAGTCCAAAATCACCTTATCTGAAAATGTAATGCTATATTTCTCGAGTTATAATATCAGGGGGGGTATTTAGTGTATGTGTGGGGGGGGGGTTAGTGTGTGTGACGCCGCAGACCGCCCACCAACCAGCCCCCCACCCCCACAACCGCGCGTTGAGGGGATGGGACCCAACGGGTCCCACTTGGTTTAGTCTCCTTTAAATCTTGCCTCTCTCGCCTTAAAGCCCTCTAATATTTGATTTTCCCCCACCTGAGAAAAAGGTCCTCCTACCCTACCTCTGCCCCTCATAGTTTCTATGCAGTGAACCCTCGTTTAAATGGGCCTTGTGGGGCGAGGAATGGTGTCCGGTATTGCAACTTTTCCGCTATAACTGAGTAAGGGATTATCTTTGTACAGCAGTAGAAACAAACTGCCGTTACTGGAAAATACACAAGAGGACACAAGAGTGGCGGAGTAACTCAGCGGGTCAGGCAGCGAGCGTCTCAAGGTAACATGGATAGGTGACGTTTCGGGTGGAGACACTTGGCCTGGAATCCAGGTGAGTTGACGGCCAGCCCCTGCCTGCTGGTGGTTGGGGGAGAGGCAAGGATCGGTGGGGTCGGTATCGGATGTATAAAATCACGAGAGGCATCTATAGGGTAGACAATCGGAATCCTTTCCCCCAGGGTGGAAACAAGGAAAAACTATCGGGCACAGCTTTAAGGGTGAAGTTTAAAGGAGATTGGCAGGGAAAATCTGTTGAAAACAGAGGTTGGTGTGTGCCTGGAACAGTATGACATGGGTGGTGGTGGAAGCAGATACGATAGTGGGATTTAAAAGACCTTTGGGATAGGCACATGGATATGCAGGGAATAGTGGGATATGGGTTACACGGAGGCCGATCAGTGAAGGTCTTGGCATCATGTTGGGCACGGACATTGTTGGCTGAAGTGTCTGTTACTGTGCTGTGATCAGAGGGGCACTGCTACCACGGGATGGTGGGTCACACCCATCTCTCTCTTCCAGCTTTGTCCCCCTCTAATACAATTTCTGAATCAGTCTCGACTCAAACATGATCTGTCCATTCCTCCACGGATGCTGTGTGATGTGTTTCTCCCAGTTTATTCTGGCTGGTGTGGACAAGTCGTGCCGAAGGATGTGTTTCATGCACAAAGGGGCAGCACGGTGGCACAGCGGTAGAGTTGCTGCCTTACAGCACCAGAGACCTAGGTTCAATCCTGACTACGGGTTGCTGTCTGCACGGAGTTTATCACTGCTTGAGTTTTCCCCGGGTGTTCCTGGTCACATCAGGTTTGTAGGTTAATTGGTTTTGGTAACATTGTAATTTGTCCCTTGTGTGTGTAGAATAGTGCTAGTGTATGGGGGGGATCGCTAGTCAGTGCGGACCCGGTGGGCCGAAGGGCCTGTTTCCGCGCTGTATCTCTAAACTAAACTAAACTCTTTGCCTCTTTTTCTCAGACCTGTTGCTCTCCATAATAGCATTGGAAACGGATGATTTTAATTTGGATAGATTTTCTTCCAACTCCTTGCATTTTTTCTTTGCGATCTCTTTCTGATTATGATATCCCTAAGTAGGTAATTGGTTGATTCAGTAAAAGGATAATTGCAGTGGCCACATATCAGGGAATTGCAGCTTCCAAATTGATGTGACATTGCCTTTAATGTAAGGGATGAAAGAAGAAAGCCGGCTGGCACTAGCAATGGCTGCCTCGCCAACGGTCTGTCTGTCCTTTCCTTCTTTGTGTCAATAGACAATAGGTGCAGGAGTAGGCCATTCAGCCCTTTAAACCAGCACAGCCATTCAATGTGATCGTGGCTGATCATCCCCAATCAGTACCCCGTTCCTGCCTTCTCCCCATATCCCCTGACTCCGCTATCTTTAAGAGCCCTATCTAGCTCTCTCTTGAAAGCATTCAGAGAACCTGCCTCCACCGCCCTCTGAGGCAGAGAATTCCACAGACTCACCACTCTCTGTGAGAAAAAGTGTTTCCTCATCTCCTTTCTAAATGGCTTACTCCTTATTCTTAAACTGTGTGGCCCCTGGTTCTGGACTCCCCCAACACCGGGAACATGTTTCCTGTGTCTTGGTGCAGTGAAATTTGAGTGACCATACAGTCATACGAATAAAAAAAACACAACAACACACGATAGAATTTAACAAGAACATCCCCACACAGCGGAGTCAACGTTCCCCACTGTGAGGGAAGGCAATAAAGTTCCGTTATCTTCCTCTTTGTTCACCCGTGGTCGGGGTCTTTGAACCCTCCGCAGTCGCCGCTACGGCAGCCCGATGTACAGGCCCTCTCGCCGGGATGATCGAAACTCCGGCGTCGGAACGGAAGAACATTCTCAGCGGCTTGGAGTTCCAAATCAGCCGTTTCCTAAACCTTAATAATCTTATATGTTGCAATGAGATACCCTCTCATCCTTCTAAACTCCAGAGTGTACAAGCCCAGCTGCTCCATTCTCTCAGCATATGACAGTCCCGCCATCCCGGGAATTAACCTTGTAAGCCTACGCTGCACTCCCTCAATAGCAAGAATGTCCTTCCTCAAATTAGGGGACCAAAACTGCACACGATACTCCAGGTGTGGTCTCACTAGGGCTCCATAATAATAATAATAATGGATGGGATTTATATAGCGCCTTTCTAATACTCAAGGCGCTTTACATCGCATTATTCATTCACTCCTCAGTCACACTCGGTGGTGGTAAGCTACTTCTGTAGCCACAGCTGCCCTGGGGCAGACTGACGGAAGCGTGGCTGCCAATCTGTGCCTACGGCCCCTCCGACCACCACCAATCACTCACACACATTCACACACAGGCAAAGGTGGGTGAAGTGTCTTGCCCAAGGACACAACGACAGTATGCACTCCAAGCGGGATTCGAACCGGCTACCTTCCGGTTGCCAGCCGAACCTATTCAACTCCTCTTGTTATAAAGGCCAACATGCCATTCGCTTTCTTCACTGCCTGCTGCACCTGCATGCTTACTTTCATAGACTGATGAACAAGGACCCCCAGATCCCGTTGTACTTGAGTTTGACTGGGAGCTCCATTGCGGGAATCTGCGGGACTTACCATCACGGAATTCATGATCCCTGTCGGGGGTCGTCTTTGGGGCTACAACCGCGGGAGCCTGCGGGACATGGTGGAGCTCGCGGTCTCTGGTTAGAGACCGACATTGGGGACTCCAAGCTGCGGGAGTTTCGATCGCCCTGACACGGGAGCTTTGATCGTCGGCTGCAGGGGCATCGATCACCCCGACTGTGAATGGTTCGTCTGCCCCGACCGCGGGAGAATAAAGAGGAAGAAGGTTGGACTTTACTGCCTTCCATCACAATGGGGAATGTGGGGAATCCACTGTGGTGGATGGTTATGTTAACATTTATGTAGTTGTGTGTCTTGTTGCTTTGTTTTTAATATGGCTGTCTGGTTATTCCAGAACCAGGGGCCACAGTTTAAGAATAAGGGGTAAGACATTTAGAACGGAGACGAGGAAACACTTCTTCACACAGAGAGTTGTGAGTCTGTGGAATTCTCTGCCTCAGAGGGCGGTGGAGGCGGGTTCTCTGGATACTTTCAAGAGAGAACTAGATAGGGCTCTTAAAGATAGCGGAGTCAGGGGATATGGGGAGAAGGCAGGAACGGGGTACTGATTGGGGATGATCAGCCATGATCACATTGAATGGCGGTGCTGGCTCGAAGGGCCGAATGGCCTACTCCTGCACCTAATGTCTATTGTCTAATCCCCATACACCAGAACTATTCTACACACCAGGGACAATTTACAATCCTTACTGAAGCCAATTAACCCACAAACCTGAAGATAGACACAAATGCTGGAGTAACTCGGGGGGTCAGGCAGCTTCTCTGGAGAATAGGTGACGTTTCAGGTCAGATCCCTTCTTCAAACTACCAACCTGTACGTCTTTGGAATGTGGGTGGAAACCGGAGCACCTGGAGAAAACCCACGTGGTCTCGGAGAAGGTACAAACTCTATACAGACAGCGCCCGTAGTCAGCATCGAACCCAGGACTCTGGCTCTGTTTGGCAGCAACTCTACCGATGTATCACTGTGTCACCCAGGAGAACTGTCTGGAGAACATGGACAGGTGACGTTTTGGATCAGGACCCTCCTTCAGACAAATATCCGACCTTCATTATCTGATGGCAACAGTGATTATGGAGTCAGGATAAAAATATCAACAATAGCACAAAACTGGATAACATTGATAAGCTGCCAAAATTAACAATGCGAGTTTGTCAACAGACCCTTGCTGTTCCCTTCCTGTCGATGGAATATCAAGTTAAAGTGAATGTTATTTCAGAACAAGATCCAAAAAAAATAATATTGAAAATTATGTTTTCCCTTTCATGTGAAAACACCTTTTGGAAGTTGGAGCAAGAATGGAAGGTGGGAGTTCTTCCGTTCAATCCACCCAAACTCCTGGTTGCTAAACACTTCAACTCCCCCTCCCATTCCCACACTGACCTTTCTGTCCTGGGCCTCCTCCGTTGTCAGAGTGAGGCCCAGTGCAAATTGGAGGAGCAGCACCTCATATTTCGCTTGGGCAGCTGACACCCCAGCGGTATGAACATTGACTTTCTCTAACTTGCTTTCCCTCTCTCTCCATCCCTCCCCCATCCTAGTTCTCCCACCAGTCTGATCGTCCTCCTGGTTGAATTTTATCTGTTCGCCTCGTTGTCTCCTTCCCCCAGGTAACAATGATCTATACTACATTCTCCTTGAGCTTCTTCCCCTTTGATCTCTTGTTTTCACACCTTGCCCTTCCTTATCTCTGTGTGTCCCTCTCCCCTGACTCTCAGTCTGAAGAAGGATCTCGACCCGAAACGTCACCCATTCCTTCTGTCCAGAGATGCTGCTGCCTGTCCCGCTGAGTTAGTCCAGCATTTTGTGTCTATTTTAGATGTGAGTAATGGTTAAATGGTGAGAGACAGCATTGTCAATGTTCAAAAGGTCAGCTGTGATCTACTGAAGGTAAAGGTACAGCCAAGAGGTTGGATGATATGTAGCCTTTAGCATGAGAGGGTATGTGTAGATTCGGGGACAGTTTCTTCCCAGCAAAGGTTTGCCTATTCATCTTCTCCAGAGATAGACAATAGCAGGAGTAGGCCGTTCGGCCCTTCGAGCCAGCACCGCCATTCAATGTGATCATGGCTGATCATCCCCAATCAGTACCCCGTTCCTGCCTTCTCCCCATATCCCCTGATTCCGCTATCTTTAAGAGCTCTGTCTAGCTCTCTCTTGAAAGAGCTCTCTCTCCAGAGAACCTGCCTCCACCGCCCTCTGAGGCAGAGAATTCCACAGACTCACCACTCTCTGTGAGAAAAAGTGTTTCCTCGTCTCCGTTCTAAATGGCTTACTCCTTATTCCTAAACTGTGGCCCCTGGTTCTGGACTCCCCCAACATCGGGAACATGTTTCCTGCCTCTAGCGTGTCCAAACCCTTAACAATCTTAGACAAAAATCTGAAGAAGGGTTTCGGCCCGAAACGTCGCCTATTTCCTTCGCTCCATAGATGCTGCTGCACCCGCTGAGTTCCTCCAGCAATTTTGTGTACCTTAACAATCTTATATGTTTCAATGAGATCCTCTCTCATCCTTTTAAACTCCAGAGTGTACAAGCCCAGCCGCTCCATTCTCTCAGCATATGACTGTCCCGCCATCCCGGGAATTAACCTTGTAAACCTACGCTGCACTCCCTCAATAGCAAGAATGTCCTTCCTCAAATTAGGGGACCAAAACTGTACACAATACTCCAGGTGTGGTCTCACTAGGGCTCTGTACAACTGCAGAAGGACCTCTTTGCTCCTACACTCGACTCCTCTTTTTATAAAGGCCAACATGCCATTTGCTTTCTTCACTGCCTGCTGTACCTGCATGCTTACTTTCGTAGACAGATGTACAAGGACCCCCAGATCCCGTTGTACTTCCCCTTTTCCTAACTTGACACCATTTAAATAATAATCTGCCTTCCTGTTTTTGCTACCAAAGTGGATAACCTCACATTTATCTGCATTAAACTTCATCTGCCATGCATCTGCCCACTCACCCGACCTGTCCAAGTCACCCTGCATTCTCATCTTGTTTCCCACTCCCCTGACTTTCTGTCTGAAGAAGGTCCCTCGACCCAAAAAGTCGGCTATTCGTCCTTCTCTCCAGAAATGCTGCCTGTCCCGCTGAGCAAAGGGCCTGTCCCACGAGCATGCGCCTGCATGCGGCAAGCGTGGCCAAACCGGAAGCGGGGACCGCGCAGAGGTCGAGTGAGTGACATGAAGTTCGAGCGAAGTCCGCGGGAAGTTCACGCCGAGGCGGCTGCGAGCCGGCAGGACGTTGCCGCGCGGAATTTTTGAACACGGTCGGTTTTTCGGAGCCCCGCGCGATGTCGGGACCAGCTCCGCACAACTCCATACGGCTCCGGCGATCGAAGTGGGACCGGCCCCGCGAGGCCGTACGGTTCAAGCGACCACGTTAGGTCACGCTTGCCGCATGGAGTCGCATGCTCGTGGGACAGGCCCTTTACTCAAGCATTTGAACACTCTTGACTAAAACTAGCAATATCCTGTCCACACACATGGTGGCAGCAGATGCCAAAAGTCTTGCCACTAGGAACAGGAAATTGGTAATTTATGGGAAGATCCCAAAAGCTTAACAACTGCTTGCATTATTCACCCAGTAAATGCCATCACACAGGGGTGGTTCTGATTTAGACTTTACAGGTGCTGCGCGGAAACAGGCCCTTCGGCCCAACGGGTCCACGCCAACCAGCAATCACCCCGCACACTAACACTATCCTACACACACTAGGGGCAATTTACAATCTTTACCAAAGCCAATTAACGTACAAACCTGTACGCCTTTAGAGTGGTGGGAGAAAACCCACGCTGTCACAGCGAGAACGTACAAACTCCGTACAGACAGCACCCGTAGTCGGGATCAAACCCGAGTCTCTGCTGCTGTCCCACTGAGGCGATTATTTCGGCGACTGTCACAGTCGTAGCAGGTCGTTGAAAAAGCAGTAGCTGGACCCCCCCCACGACAATGTCTACAACAACCTACCACCTAGTCGACGACAAGCTACCGATAACCAGCGACCCGATTAGGACGTCCACCTACGACCACACATACGACGACCAAAGTCAACCTATGTCCACCCACCACAAGCTACGACAAACAACGACTGTCGCCGGTACCTGTCGAGTATCGGAGCAAAGAGGTCCTTCTGCAGTTGTACAGAGCCCTAGTGAAACCACACCTGGAGTATTGTGTGCAGTTTTGGTCCCCTAATTTGAGGAAGGACATTCTTGCTATTGAGGGAGTGCAGCGTAGGTTTACAAGGTTAATTCCCGGGATGGCGGGACTGTCATATGCTGAGAGAATGGAGCGGCTGGGCTTGTACACTCTGGAGTTTAGAAGGATGAGAGGGTATCTCATTGAAACATATAAGATTGTTAAGAGCTTGGACACGCTAGAGGCAGGAAACATGTTCCCGATGTTGGGGGAGTCCAGAACCAGGGGCCACAGTTTAAGAATAAGGAGTAAGCCAATTAGAACGGAGACGAGGAAACACTTTTTCTCACAGAGAGTTGTGAGTCTGTGGAATTCTCTGCTTCAGAGGGCGATGGAGGCAGGTTCTCAGGATGCTTTCAAGAGAGAGCTAGATAGGGCTCTTAAAGATAGCGGAGTCAGAACTGCTGTAGAATTGGGAGCAACAGCAGCAGGAGTTTAGCAAGAGATACGACTGATTGGCTCTAGCCCAAGTGGGAGGAGAGAAGTGAAAACAGTTAAAGTAGAGGCCAAGGACAGGCAGACTTGACTCGGAACTGCTGTAGTTTTGGGAGCAACAGCAGCAGGAGCTTAGCAAGAGATACGACTGATTGGCTCTAGCCCAAGTGGGAGGAGAGAAGTGAGTCAGTGCCGGGAAAACGGTTGAAAACTCAGGAATTTGGTTTGTAAATTGGTAAATCAGGCAATTTATCAGTCAATTTAAGCAAGACGGCACTTAGCGAGCGGCAGTGAGGGAGCGGCCTTGTGAGGGAAGTGCCCTGTGAGAAAAGTGTGAGTCTTTGGCTCGAGAGTCTTTGGCGAGGAGACTACGCAAAACGCTGGAGAGGGAGAGACGAAAGAATGAGATGTCAGGCAAGCTGATTCAGTGCGATGCTTGCAGTATGTGGGAGGTCAAGGACACCGCTGGTGCCTCTGGCTGCTACAAATGCGAGAAGTGCATCCAGGTAGAGCTCCTGAAGGGCCGTGTTGGGGAACTTGAGAAGCAAGTGGATGACTTCCGGTTCGTCCGAGAAACTGAGTCGTTCCTCGACAAGTCCTACAGTACGATTGTTACACCTAAGGTACTGGAAGAGAGAAGGTGGGAGACTGAGAACGGGAGGGAAGCATGGAATGCCAACGTCCCCGGGGGTTGTACCTCTTGTGAACAGGTTCACCCACTTAGAAGCTGTCGGGACAGAAGACGTGTTTACCCTGGACGGCGGACTAGCTTGCGAGGCAAATAGGGCTGTTGAGCCAAAACCAAAAAGGCCTAAGGCAGGCAACGCCATTGTGGTGGGAGACTCCATTGTGAGGGGTACGGACAGGGGTTTCTGCGGCAACAGACGGGATGCGAGGATGGTGTGCTGCCTTCCTGGTGCCAGGATCCAGGATGTCACGGACAGAGTGCAGAAAATCCTCAAGGGCGAAGGTGAACAGCCGGAAGTGGTAGTGCATGTCGGCACAAACGATGTCGGAAAGAAGGGGATGAATATTCTGCAGCGTGACTTTAGAGAGCTCGGAAAAATGCTGAAAAGCAGGACCTCCAGGGTTGTTATCTCCGGTTTGCTTCCAGTTCCTCGTGCTGGCGAGAGCAGGAACAGGGAGATACGGGACCTGAACGTGTGGCTGAGGAACTGGTGCACGGGGCAGGGATTTAGATTCTTAGATCACTGGGATCTGTTTTGGGGTAAGGGGGAACTGTACAAAAGGGACGGATTGCATCTTAACAGGTGTGGGACCAGCATTCTGGCAGGCAGGTTTGCCACTGCTACACGGGTGGTTTTAAACTGAATAAGGGGGGTGGGGTGTCGAATGGGATAGTGGAGGATGGAGTTAAAGGGAAAGGGTTTCTTAAATGTGTGAGCGTAGAGACAGAGGGGTGTAAAATGAGGGTAGACGCAATAGGTAGCAAGGTGAAAAGTAAAAGTGGCAGGCAGACAAATCCAGGGCAAAAATCAAAAAGGGCCACTTTTCAACATAATTGTATAAGGGGTAAGAGTGTTGTAAAAACAAGCCTGAAGGCTTTGTGTCTCAATGCAAGGAGCATTCGTAATAAGGTGGATGAGTTGAATGTGCAGATAGCTATTAATGACTATGATATAGTTGGGATCACGGAGACATAGCTCCAGGGTGACCAAGGCTGGGAGCTGAACATCCAGGGATATTCAATATTCAGGAGGGATAGAGAGAAAGGAAAAGGAGGTGGGGTAGCGTTGCTGATTAGAGAGGAGATTAACGCAATGGAAAGGAAGGACATTAGTTTGGAGGATGTGGAATCGGTATGGGTAGAGCTGCGAAACACTAAGGGGCAGAAAACGCTGGTGGGTGTTGTGTACAGGCCACCTAACAGTAGTAGTGAAGTTGGAGATGGTATCAAACAGGAAATTAGAAATGCGTGCGACAAAGGCAAAACCGTTATAATGGGTGACTTCAATCTACATATAGATTGGGTGAATCAAGTTGGCAGGGGTGCTGAGGAAGAGGATTTCTTGGAATGTATGCGGGATAGTTTTCTAAACCAACATGTAGAGGAACCAACGAGAGAGCAGGCTATTCTAGACTGGGTATTGAGTAATGAGGAAGGGTTAGTTAGCAGTCTTGTTGTACGTGCCCCCTTGGGCAAGAGTGACCATAATATGGTTGAGTTCTTCATTAGGATGGAGAGTGACATTGTTAATTCAGAAACAATGGTTCTGAACTTAAACAAAGGTAACTTTGAGGGTATGAGACGTGAATTGGCCAAGATTGACTGGCAATTAATTCTAAAAGGGTTGACGGTGGATATGCAATGGAAGACATTTAAAGACTGCATGGATGAACTACAAAAATTGTTCATCCCAGTTTGGCAAAAGAATAAATCAGGGAAGGTAGTACATCCGTGGATAACAAGGGAAATCAGGGATAGTATCAAAGCGAAGGATGATGCGTACAAATTAGCCAGAAAAAGCAGCATACCGGAGGACTGGGAGAAATTCAGAGACCAGCAGAGGAGGACAAAGGGCTTAATTAGGAAAGGAAAAATAGATTATGAAAGAAAACTGGCAGGGAACATAAAAACTGACTGCAAAAGTTTTTATAGATATGTGAAAAGAAAGAGATTAGTTAAAACAAATGTATGTCCCTTGCAGTCAGAAACAGGTGAGTTGATCATGGGGAACAAGGATATGGCGGACCAATTGAATAACTACTTTGGTTCCGTCTTCACTAACGAAGACATAAATAATCTGCCGGAAATAGCAGGGGACCGCGGGTCAAAGGAGTTGGAGGAATTGAGTGAAATCCAGGTTAGCCGGGAAGTGGTGTTGGGTAAATTGAATGAATTAAAGGCCGATAAATCCCCAGGGCCAGATAGGCTGCATCCCAGAGTACTTAAGGAAGTAGCTCCAGAAATAGTGGATGCATTAGTAATAATCTTTCAAAACTCTTTAGATTCTGGAGTAGTTCCTGAGGATTGGCGGGTAGCAAACGTAACCCCACTTTTTAAGAAGGGAGGGAGAGAGAAAACGGGGAATTACAGACCAGTTAGTCTAACATCGGTAGTGGGGAAACTACTAGAGTCAGTTATTAAAGATGGGATAGCAGCACATTTGGAAAGTGGTGAAATCATTGGACAAAGTCAGCATGGATTTACAAAAGGTAAATCATGTCTGACGAATCTTATAAAAATTTTCGAGGATGTAACTAGTAGCGTGGATAGGGGAGAACCAGTGGATGTGGTGTATCTGGACTTCCAGAAGGCTTTCGACAAGGTCCCACATAAGAGATTAGTATACAAACTTAAAGCACACGGCATTGGGGGTTCAGTATTGATGTAGATAGAGAACTGGTTGGCAAACAGGAAGCAAAGAGTAGGAGTAAACGGGTCCTTTTCACAATGGCAGGCAGTGACTAGTGGGGTACCGCAAGGCTCAGTGCTGGGACCCCAGCTATTTACAATATATATTAATGATCTGGATGAGGGAATTGAAGGCAATATCTCCAAGTTTGCGGATGACACTAAGCTGGGGGGCAGTGTTAGCTGTGAGGAGGATGCTAGGGTCTGCAAGGTGACTTGGATAGGCTGGGTGAGTGGGCAAATGTTTGGCAGATGCAGTATAATGTGGATAAATGTGAGGTTATCCATTTTGGTGGCAAAAACAGGAAAGCAGACTATTATCTAAATGGTGGCCGACTAGGAAAAGGGGAGATGCAGCGAGACCTGGGTGTCATGGTACACCAGTCATTGAAAGTAGGCATGCAGGTGCAGCAGGCAGTGAAGAAAGCGAATGGTATGTTAGCTTTCATAGCAAAAGGATTTGAGTATAGGAGCAGGGAGGTTCTACTGCAGTTGTACAGGGTCTTGGTGAGACCACACCTGGAGTATTGCGTACAGTTTTGGTCTCCAAATCTGAGGAAGGACATTATTGCCCTAGAGGGAGTGCAGAGAAGGTTCACCAGACTGATTCCTGGGATGTCAGGACTGTCTTATGAAGAAAGACTGGATAGACTTGGTTTATACTCGCTAGAATTTAGGAGATTGAGAGGGGATCTTATAGAAACATACAAAATTCTTAAGGGGTTGGACAGGCTAGATGCAGGAAGATTGCTCCCGATGTTGGGGAAGTCCAGGACAAGGGGTCACAGCTTAAGGATAAGGGGGAAATCCTTTAAAACCGAGATGAGAAGAACTTTTTTCACACAGAGAGTGGTGAATCTCTGGAACTCTCTGCCACAGAGGGTAGTCGAGGCCAGTTCATTGGCTATATTTAAGAGGGAGTTAAATGTGGCCCTTGTGGCTAAGGGGATCAGAGGGTATGGAGAGAAGGCAGGTACGGGATACTGAGTTGGATGATCAGCCATGATCATATTGAATGGCGGTGCTGGCTCGAGGGGCTGAATGGCCTACTCCTGCACTTACTGTCTATTGCAGGTTGACGTAGGTGGTCGCCAATGGAATTCACCAAAGTCAGCACCCGGGGACAACCAACGTCACCTGGCGACAACCTACAACAGCGCCTACGTCAGGAGGAGACAAGCAACGTCAAGCCCACAGTCGCCGAAATGTTTCGAGCATTTCAAAATCCAGCGGCGACCAGAAAAACGTTACGGTTCTATAGGCAACTTGAGGAGACGACTCACGACCAGACAGGCCATGTGGTGACAGCCTAGTTGCCTGTAGTCGCTGAAAAAATCGCCTACGTGGGACATGGGCTTAAGGCTGTAACTCTGTGCTATTGAGCCGATGAAACTGGTTGGTTTTCAAAGACTAGAGTCAAGTCAAATCAAGTCACTTTTATTTCTATAGCACAACTAAAAAACAACTCTCGTTGGCCAAAGTGCTTTACATTGGTGGAGGTACTAACGTTATACAACATTGGTTCATAGATTAATTACATACATAAATACACACATATAGCCTTCACTCCGAGGACGTCAAGAAAGGCTTGAGAGTAGAGATGAGTTTTAAGTCTCGACTTAAGAGTCGATGGAGGGGGCAGTTCTGATGGGAAGAGGGATGCTGTTCCACAGTCTAGGAGCTGCAACCGCAAAGGCACGGTCGCCCCTGAGCTTATGCCTAGACCGCGGGATGGTCAGTAACCCCCAGTCGGCCGATCTGAGGGACCTGGAGGTGGTGTGGTGGGTAAGCAGACTTTTGATGTAGGTGGGGGCAAGCCCGTTAAGGGCTTTGTAAACATAGAGGAGGATCTTGAAATGTATTCGGGACCGCACAGGGAGCCAGTGGAGAGAGGCCAGTGCATGAAGCTGAAAGGGGCAACACTTAAAGGAGAAGTGTGGAGCAAGCTTTTCCACACAGTGGGTGGTGGGTGCCTGGAACGCGCTGCCCGGAGTAGTGGTGGAGGCAGATACGATAGTGGTGTTTAAGAGGCTTTTAGAAGCAGCGTGGACACAGGCACTTTGGCCCAACATTCCCACACCAACCAACACGTCCCATCTACACTAGTCCCACCTGCTTATATTTGCCCCATATCCCTCTAAACCTGTCCTATCCATGTACTTGTCTAAATCTTTCTTAAACGTTGGGATAGTCCCAGCCTCAACTACCTCCTCTGGCAGCTTGTCCCATACACCCACCTGTGTGGAAAAGTTACCCTTCAGATTCGCATTAAATCTTTCCTCCCCACCTTAAACCTGTGTCCGCTGGTTCTTGATTCCCCTACTCTGGGAATGAGACTCTTTGCGTTTATCTGATCTATTCCTCTCGTTTCTCTCACAACTTGATATCAGATCAGATCAGGAACAGATACAGCTGCGTATGGTGAGCCAAATAGTTCTTCATGGAATGATACCCAGCTGGAAGAAGACAGAAGGAATTCAGAATACTCGGACCGGAGGCAAGAGTCCACAGTGTGTAATAATGCTGACATCGGGGGAAAAAAATGCTTACTTGCTGCAGGTTAACAGGCGCAGCGGTAGAGTTGCTGCCTCACAGCGCCAGAGACCCCGGGTTCCATCCTGACTACGGGTGCTGTCTGTATGGAGTTTGTAGGCCAGACTGCTTCCTGGGATGTCAGGACTTTCATATGAAGAAAGACTGGATAGACTCGGCTTGTACTCGCTAGAATTTAGAAGATTGAGGGGGGATCTTATAGAAACTTACAAAATTCTTAAGGGGTTGGACAGGCTAGATGCAGGAAGATTGTTCCCGATGTTGGGGAAGTCCAGGACAAGGGGTCACAGCTTAAGGATAAGAGGGAAATCTTTTAGGACTGAAATGAGAAAATCATTTTTTACACATTTTTTACACATTGAATCTGTGGAATTCTCTGCCACAGAAGGTAGTTGAGGCCAGTTCATTGGCTATATTTAAGAGGCTGCTAATACAGAAACCTCCCTGTGGTGCAGCCTGGGAAACACTGAATGGTATAATCTGATATTATTACCACCAGTAGGCCGATATCTGTATACTTACCCAAGCAATCTACTAGATGACGATGTCGAAGCGCCACAGACACTCGCCCTCCTCGGGGCCTGCACTGTCAATCGCCTCAATCAATATTGAAGGCTTCAGATGCAAGGCAGACATACTAGCGACAGCGGCCAAACGCTTCGACATAGTGTGCATGCAGGAAACCCACACCGGCCCTACACAACACCGACCAGCCATCCCTGGAATGAAGCTGGTGGCCGAGATCCGACACACACAGTATGGGTCAGCTGTATTCGGCAGACCAAACCTCGCGATCGAAGAGGTCTGCACCCACACCACCGAAGGGCAAATGGAAACCATCACAGTTGCCCTCCCAAACATCTCTGTCACATCAGTGTATAAACCCCCCCCAAAGTCCGTTCCTCCACTCTGAACTGCCAGACAGATGCAAGAGGAAATACCACATTAGCATTGGGGACTTCAATGCCCATAGCTGATTGTGGGGCTATGAAGTGAACAATCAAGATGGAGATGAAGTCGAAACCTGGCTCGAGTCGAAACACCTGACCCTGATCCATGACGCCAAACTGCCAAAATCTTTCCACAGTGCCAGATGGAAACGAGGATATAACCCAGACCTTGTCTGTGTGAGCAGCGAACTATCATCCAGAGCTGTGAAAGAGGTCCTGGACCCTATCCCCCATACGCAACACCGGCAAATCACCATAACCATCCCATCCGCTCTCCAAGCAACAACCGTCCCCTTCCGCAGAAGGTTCAATCTGCGGAAGGCCGACAGGCTGTCATTCCAACAGGAGATCGAAGACTCCATCCCCAGCATTCCATCACACCCCAACAACTATACCATGTTCACAGAACTGCTGAAAAGGTCAGCCAGGCGACATATACCAAGAGGATGCCAGACCGAGTACATCCCCGGGCTGTCGGAAACATCCAGCGATCTACTGAAAGCCTACCACAGGGCATACTACGAGGACCCTTTCTCCTCCACCACCATGGAACTCGGAGAGACCCTGTTGAACACCGTCGGGGAGGACCGAAGGCAAGTCTGGAAGGAGTTGATAGAAAACACCAACATGACCAATAACAGCAGGAAGGCATGGGCCACAATCCGCAGCCTCGGTGAAGACCATACCACACCGCCCACGCTCACAACAGTCACAGCAAACTCAGTTGCAGCACAGCTGGTGGCAAACGGTCGTAGCCAAAACCGGCGCGGACCCACAGGAGAATACCGCCGGACAGCGGTAACAGACCGCCTACAACCAGCCAGCGCTCTCACCAAAGCCCTTCGACCTAGAAGAACTACGAAGCTGCAATGAGCATGCTGAAACCTGGGAAAGCAGCAGGAATCGACGATGTACTGACGGAAATGATACAGCACCTTGGACCTAAAGCAAAGACCTGGCTCCTAGCAATGCTGAACTCATGCATGGCACAGAAAACAACCCCACCTGTATGGAGAAAGGCCAAGACTGTCGCAATTCCCAAACCTGGAAAGGACCCATCATCCCCAAAGAGCTACAGACCCATTTCCCTCCTCTGCATCACCTACAAGCTCTACGAGAGGCTACTACTCCAACGCCTTATGCCACTTATAGACTCCAAGCTTACTAAAGATCAAGCTGGCTTCCGCCCTGGCCGCTCCTGTGCCGGGCAGCTACTGAACCTCACCCAACACATTTGAGGACGGTTTTGAGTGCAAACTCATCACCGGAGCAGCTTTCATAGACCTCACCGCTGCCTACGACACTGTCCAGCACCGCTACCATGATCAGGAAACTTCTTGACATGACCGGTGACCTCGACCTGTGCCAAGTCATCAAAAGCCTTCTCAACAACAGGCGCTTCTTCGTTCAACTAAACGACAAGAAGAGCAAATGGAAAGCCCAAAAGAATGGCCTACCACAAGGCAGCGTACTGGCCCCCCTCCTCTTCAACATCTACACCAACGACCAACCACTTCCCCCACAATGCCGCCGCTTCATCTATGCTGATGACCTCCTGCATCACCACCCAACAGGAGAACTTCCAGAAGATCGAGTCTGTCCTGGAAAGCGCCCTCCAAGAGATGACAAGCTACTACAATAACAACCACCTGAAACCCAACCCATCAAAAACCCAACTATGCAGCTTCCATCTTAAAAATCGAGATGCAGGAAAACAACTGAGCGTCTCATGGGATGGCCACACACTCTCCAACCACTTCCACCCCGTGAACCTCGGAGTCACACTCGACAGGACACTCTCTTTCATAACCCACCTTCAGAACACCAAAGCCAAGGTCAACACTCGCAACAACATCCTGCGCAAACTGGTAAACTCAAAGTGGGGCGCTGATCCACCAACCATCCGTGCAACTGCCCTAGCCCTGTGCGTCTCCCACAGCTGAATACTGCGTGCTCAAGCTGGAGCCGCTCCCACCACACCAAACTGGTTGACACAGCCCTCAACGACACCTGCCGCATTATCACGGGATGCATAAAGACAACGCCAGTCCCGTGCCTCTACGCCCTAGCTGGTATTGCCCCCCCCCCCATATCAGACGATACATCGTCGCCCAAGACGAGCGGAGAGCACAGGAGATCGATACCAGGCACCCCCTGCACGGTACACACAGCACCTCCACCCCGACTGAAATCCAGAGCCAGTTTCTTGCAGACAGTCCCACCTCTCCAGACAACCAAAGAAACAGCAAGGACCAACATCTGGAAAGATGAATGGAACCAGCTCAACACACGAGCCCACGACTGGATGGAGAGAGGAATCACTCCGACTGAATGCCTCGCCAGCGGGCTCGACCTCCCATGGCCAACCTGGAAGACCCTCAACAGATTACGAGTGGAGCAGGGGAGGTGCAAAGCACTTATGAAAGCATGGAACTACCAGGCAGAAGACACATGCAGCTGTGGAGCAGTACAGACAATGTCCCACCTACTGGACCTAGTGTGACCACGCCCCCCAGTACAGCCCCCAGGACCCGGCTGAACCGACCCGACCAGCTGTGACCTGTGCCAGATACTGGCAGAACGACATCTGTGATTGCAACGGACTCGAAGAAAAAAAAAAAAAAAGAGGGAGTTAGATGTGGCCCTTGTGGCTAAATGGATGAGGGGGTATGGAGAGAAGGCAGGTACAGGATACTGAGTTGGATGATCAGCCATGATCATATTGAATGGCGGTGCAGGCTCGAAGGGCCGAATGGCCTACTCCTGCACCTATTTTCTCATCTCGGTCCTAAAAGACTTCCCCCTTATCCTTAAACTGTGACCCCTTGTTCTGGACTTCCCCAACATCGGGAACAATCTTCCTGCATCTAGCCTGTCCAACCCCTTAAGAATTTTGTAAGTTTCTATAAGATCCCCCCTCAATCTTCTAAATTCTAGCAAGAACAAGCCGAGTCTATCCAGTCTTTCTTCATATGAAAGTCCTGCCATCCCAGGAATCAGTCTGGTGAACCTTCTCTGTACTCCCTCTATGGCAAGAATGTCTTTCCTCAGATTTGGAGACCAAAACTGTACGCAATACTCCAGGTGTGGTCTCACCAAGACCCTGTACAACTGCATTAGAACCTCCCTGCTCCTATACTCAAATCCTTTTGCTATGAATGCTAACATACCATTCGCCTTCTTCACTGCCTGCTGCACCTGCATTCCTACTATCAATGACTGGTGTACCATGACACCCAGGTCTCGTTGCATCTCCCCTTTTCCTAATCGGCCACCATTCAAATAATAGTCTACTTTCCTGTTTTTGCCACCAAAGTGGATAACCTCACATTTATCCACATTATACTGCATCTGCCATGCATTTGCCCACTCACCCAGCCTATCCAAGTCACCTTGCAGCATCCTAGCATCCTCCTCACAGCTAACACTGCCCCCCAGTTTCGTGTCATCCGCAAACTTGGAGATGTTGCATTCAATTCCCTCGTCCAAATCATTAATATATATTGTAAATAGCTGGGGTCCCAGCACTGAGCCTTGCGGTACCCCACTAGTCACTGCCTGCCATTGTGAAAAGGACCCGTTTACATGATAAGGGAATAACGTTTAGTGCAAGGTAAATCCCATCTAAGAAAGTCTGAGAGTCACCAATGAGGTAGATATTAGTTCAGGACCACTGTCTAGTTGTGGTAGGATGATTCAGTTGCCTGATAACAGCTGGGAAGAAACTATCCTTTGAATCTGGAGGTAGACAAAAATGCTGGAGAAACTCAGCTGGTGAGGCAGCTTCTATGGAACGAAGGAATAGGTGACGTTTCGGGTCGAGACCCTTCTTCAAACTGATGTAGGGGTGGGGGGGGGTGGGGGGGAAGAAGAAAGGAAGAGGCGGAGACAGTGGGCTGTGGGAGAGCTGGGAAGGGGAGGGGAAGGAGGGAGACAGCAAGGACTACCTGAAATTGGAGAAGTCAATGTTCATACCGCTGGGGTGTAAACTACCCAAGCGAAATATGAGGTGCTGCTCCTCCAATTTGTGGTGGGACTCACTCTGGCCATGGAGGAGGCCCAGGTCAGAAAGGTCGGATTGGGAATGGGAGGGGGAGTTGAAGTGCTGAGCCACCGGGAGATCAGGTTGGTTATTGCGAACCGAGGGGAGGTATTGGGCGAATCTGGAGGTGTGCGTTTTCACACTGCTATACTTTTTGCCCGATGGGAGAGGGGAGAAGAGGGAGGCCAGGGAGCGACTGGTCCGTGATGATGCTGCTGCCACTTTGACTGCAACGTTAATACAATGAGCAGATGGGGCTGGGGATGTGATTCTCCACAGAGCTGAATAAACAGCAGGGGCTTATCTTCTGGTCTAAAGTATGGATTCGGGGTGGAATCGAGATATGGAACATCAGCCTAGATAAGTCAGCCACTGAGCAGCCCATGTAGAAAGGTGCTTCCTGTTTCTATGCCAAACACAATATAATCGCTAATGCTAAGGTTAGCCGAGTCACATTAAAATGGTCATAATAATCCTTCTATTGACTATTCAATGTGTAGCAAATTTATACATGCACCCAACTGTAATGATAATGCGTTAAAGTGCTGCTGAGCAAACTCCCTAAGTGCTCTTGATATACGTTATCATTTAATATTTGTTTTGTTATACAGGTCCATCACTGATATTTGCGAAGGCAGTGAAGAAAGCGAATGGCATGTTGACCTTCATAACAAGAGGAGTGGAGTATAGGAGCAAAGAGGTCCTTCTGCAGTTGTACAGGGCCCTGGTGAGACCACACCTAGATTAGATAGCCTTTTATTGTCATTCAGACCGAAGTCTGAACGAAATTGAAGCAGTCATACATACAATACAATACAATAAAAAACAACAATAAACACATATTAACATCCACCACAGTGAGTCCACCCAACATCTCCTCACTGTGATGGAGGCAAAAGTCTTAGGTCTCCAGTCTCTTCCCTCCTCTTCTCCCTCTGCGCTGAGGCGATACCCCCCGGGGGATGTTACAACTGTCCCGCGGCTCAAACACCGCGGCCCGGGGTGGTCGAAGCTGCTGCCCACCAGTCCTGAGGAAGGACATTCTTGCTATTGAGGGAGTGCAGCGTAGGTTCACGAGGTTAATTCCCGGGATGGCGGGACTGTCATATGCTGAGAAAATGGAGCGGCTGGGCTTGTACACTCTGGAGTTTAGAAGGATGAGAGGGTATCTCATTGAAACTTACCGAATAGTGAGAGGCTTAGATAGAGTGGATGTGGAGAGGATGTTTCCACTAGCGGGAGAGTCTAGGACCAGAGGGCACAGCCTCAGAATGAAAGGATGTACAGTATCTTTGGAAAGGAGATGAGGAAGAATTTATTTAGCCAGAGGATGGTGAATCTGTAGAATTCATTGCCACAGACGGCTGTGGGAGCCATGTCATTTGGGTATTTTTAAGGCGGAGATAGATAGATTTGTGATTAGTACGGGTGTCGGTGGTTATGGGGAGAAGGCAAGAGAATGGGGTTGAGAGGGAAAGATAGATCAGCCATGATTGAATGGCGGATTAACCTTGCTGGGCCGAATGGCCTCATTTTGCTCCTCTAACCAGTGAACATGAAAACATCACTCCATTGGCGAGAACAAAAGATTCTAAGAGTGGGGAAGCCATGATGCAGCTCTGTAGGACTTTGGAGATCAGCGGAGGTTCACCAGGTTAATCCCCGGGATGGCGGGACTGTCATTTGTGGATAGAATGGAGTGGCTGGGCTTGTATGCTCTGGAATTTACAAGGATGAGAGGATATCTTATTGAAATAAGATTATTAAGGGTTTGGACACGCTAGAGGCAGGAAACATGTTCCCGATGTTGGGGGAGTCCAGAACCAGGGGCCACAGTTTAAGAATAAAGGGTTAAGGCATCTAGAACAGAAACTTTTTCACCCAGAGGGTTGAGAATCTGTGGAATTCTCTGCCTCAGAGGGCGGTGGAGGCCAATTCTCTGGATGCTTTCAAGAGAGAGCTAGATAGGGCTCTTAAAAATAGTGGAGTCAGGGGATATGGGGAGAAGGCAGGAACGGGGTACTGATTGGGGATGATCAGCCATGATCGCATTGAATGGCGGTGCTGGCTCGAAGGGCCGAATGGCCTACTCCTGCAGCTATTGTCTATTGTCACACTGGGTCAGTCGGCATTGGGAGTATTGTGGAGTATTGTGTGGCGTTCTGATCATCCCATTACAGGAAGGATGTGGGGGCTGAAGGAGTTTCCCAGATGGGAGGGGATTCGCTACAAGGGAGATGGATATACAGGGAATGGAGGGATATGGATCATGTGCAGGCAGATAAGAGTTTGCCTTGGCTTCATGTTCAGCACAGACATTGTGGGCCGAAGGGCCTGTTCCTGTGCTGTACTATTCTATGTTGTAATGCCAGAGGAAAGCATTAGGGACCACAGATTTTTTGAATATGACACATTCAAACATATTGGGCAGTGGGTGTCGTAGCCATGTTTAAAGGGGCTGGCATCTGCCCTGATCTGTTGTTGGGATAAAACACTGTTTGAAATAATTTAAAGTTTTGAAATGAATCCTCGCTGCCTAATGTACACTTTGGGCTAAGATTTGACCCCTGCACAAAGCGCAATGTAAACGGAATGGAATCTCTAGTAACATTCTGAGACTCTCTACATAATAGAAGTGATCACATCCGGCCCTTCGAGCCAGCATCGCCATTCAATATGATCATGGCTGATCATCCAAAATCAGTAGCCAGTTTCTGCTTTCTCCCCATGTCCCTTGATTCCGTAACCCTAAGAAATGTAAACATGGGAGGCTTTTTATAGTGAAAAAGACTGCATGGCATCATTTTTACCATGTGATGATTTTTCCACACGTCGGCAGTTGTTGTTGGCTCAAGAGTAACTCAGGAGAGGAACTTGCAACATCGCAGAAATGAGAAGTAAACGGCAAATTTAGTCACACCCGTGGGAACTCGGTTAAACTCTTGATCATAAACTTGGAATCTCGTACACAACCACCAGTCTGATTTTTTTCTTTCACTCGGTGTCACTCGTGGGTCGACTCGCACCGTGAGACAGGGGCTTAACTCAGTATTATAACCAGACACCTTTAAGGGCCTGTCATTTGCGCATCTCGCAGGTGGAGCGCCAAGATTTTGTGAATCCCAAAATCCTGGGGCGCCGCGCGCGACCGGGCGTCACTGCCTGCGCTACCACGCGCCATGCGTGCATCACGCGCCTTGCGTCGAGCGTCGTGACGTGTAAATGATGTCACGTAAATGACGCGCAAATGACGCCCAAGTGGGACAAGCGCTGTAATTTTATCTGCCTGCTATGATGTGTGTGGGATTTATACGTAGCCTGGGGCGGGGTGCGTGGCTGGGATTCAGGAGCAGACGCCCAAGGAGTTTAGTTAGTTCGATGAAGATCGAGGGAGAGACATCGTTTTCGACCATGCACGAGCGTGACCACGAGTGTGATTGAAACGTACTGATACAAGAAGAATCTTCGAGGAATTATCTTACTGCTTTATACTTCAATAAAGAGACTATTAGTCAAGAGACTGTTTCTGGAAGATTCATCTTTTGACGGCATTGAATGTCCCGCGGAGGGCTCGTGGGTCCGTATCCATTACCTTCTGATCCACGGTTATGAATTAAAGTGACTCTCGACGGCTGAACCCTTGAGACATCGTAGAGACTGTCACAACAGGGTGTATGGAACGAGCTGCCAGTGGAGGTAGTTGAGGCAGGGACTATCGCAACGTTTACAAGATATTTGGCCACGTACAAGGATAGGACAGGTTTCGAGGGCTATGGGCCAAACATGGGCAGGTGGGACTAGTGTAGGTCAGGGGCATCTTAACAGCATCACAGGCCCCCGGGTAAAGCCACGCACTGGGGCCCCGACCTACTCATTTAGTTTTTGTTCCCATTTCTTCACATCACTATAATCTGAATCTGGACACCTACTCCTGGCTTTCAATTCGTATTCACTAAATTTGTCGCTAATTTTCTTGAAGACAGGTTTTCAGAGACTCAAGACGATTCATGGCAACAAGTTTGTTCACATCCTCTGACTGCAGGCACTGACTTGTGTTTGTTCAGAAACGTTGCCTATTTCCTTCGCTCCATAGATGCTGCCGCACCCGCTGAGTTTCTCCAGCAATTTTGTCTACCTCCTATTTTCTATGTTTCTATCATATTGAATGGCGGTGCTGACTCGAAGGGCCGAATGGCCTACACCTGCACCTATTTTCCATGTTTCTATGTTAATGTGTCTTGGGTAACTCTATGCATGCAAGGGCATATGGTGCTATTGCAGTTAAGTTATTTAACGAAGAGCTAGAATTGATTTGCCACAGAATTAATTGCCATAGACGGCGGTGGAGGCCAAGTCAATGGATATTTTTAAGGTAGAGATAGATAGATTCTTGATTAATACGGGTGTCAGGGATTATGGGGAGAAGGCAGGGGAATGGGGTTAAGAGGGAGAGATAGATCCGCCACGTTTGAATGGTGGAGTAGACTTGATGGGCCGAATGGCCCAATTCTGCTCCAATGACTTCTGAACGTACACATTTTTTTGGTTTAGTTTAGGGACAGCATGGAAACGGGCCCTTCGGCCTACTGGGCCCACGCCGACCATCGATCATTCATTCACACTAGTTCTATGTTATCCCAATTTCACATCCCACCCACCTGGGGTCATTGATAGAGGGCAAGTTAACCAACAAACCTGCACGTGTTTGGAATGTGGGAGGAATCCCAGGCCGTCTCGCAGAGAGAACGTGCAAACTCCACACAAGCAGCCCCCGAGGTCAGGATGGAACCTGGGCTCACCCGTGCGGTGAGGCAGCGTCTCTGCCAGTTGATCATTAATCTGGTGACTAAGTTTTCCAGTCATCTGCGCAATAAATATGATGTGGGATTTCGCAAAGCAAAAGTGGTCAGTGCCCGTGGCAGCAAGCATGGGACTACTGGACTGGATGTAAGAGCCCGCTTATAACATGTGTCCTGTCCCACTTAGACCATTTTTTTAGGCGACTGCCGGCGACTGTCATAGTCGTAGCAAGTTGCCGAAAAAGCAATCATGACCATACAGGCGACACCCCGGCGACCATTCGCGACAGCCTAGTCGCCTGTAGACGCCTAAAAAAATCGCCTAAGTGGGACAGGGGCTTAAGGGGAAAATGAGCTTGGCTAGACTCGCTCCCATTGCAGGAGAGATGTGGAAGCGCTGGAGAGGGTGCAGAGGAGCTTCACCAGAGTGATGCCTGAATGTCCACAATGGGGTAGAGGTGAATCGGACAGTACCCTAGCTTATGGATGGACCGTTCAGAAACCTGATTACAGAGGGGAAGAAGCTGTCCCTGAGTCTGGTGTTTGTGTACTTTAGAGATACAGCACGGAAACAGGCCCTTCCAGTGCCGACCAGCGATCTCCGCACACTAACACTATCCTACACACACCAGAGGCCATTTACAATTTTACCAAAGCCAATTAACCTACAAGCCTGTACGTCTTTGGAGTGTGGGAGGAAACCGGAGCACCCAGAGAGAACCCACGCAGGTCACGGGGAAAACGTACAGACTCCGTACAGACAGCGCCCGTAGTCAGCATCGAACCTGGGTCTCACCCGCTGCACCACCATGCCGCGCTGGCAGCTTGGTCCCTGGGTGGAGATGTCCAGCACTAGAGGGCGCAGTGAGAGGGAGAAAGTTCAATGGAGATGTGTGGGACAAGTTTGTTTACACAGAGGGTGGTGGGGACCTGGAACGCATTGCCAGTGGAGACAGATACGATAGTGGTGTCAAATAGACAATAGGTGCAGGAGTAGGTGTTATGAGAATGCAGGGTGACTTGGACAGGTTGGGGGAGTGGGCAGATGCATGGCAGATTAAGTTTAATGCAGATAAATGTGAGGTTATCCATTTTGGTAGCAAAAACAGGAAGGCAGATTACTATCTAAATGGCGTCAAGTTGGGAAAAGAGGAAGTACAACGGGACCTGGGGGTCCTTATACATCAGTCTATGAAAGTAAGCATGCAGGTACAGCAGGCAGTGAAGAAAGCGAATGGCATGTTGGCCTTTATAACAAGAGGAATCGAATATAGGAGCAAAGGAGTCCTGCGACTCTGCCCGGCTCGGCCTGCGGACTCGGAGCTGCGGACTCTGGCTGCGGGAGGCGGCTGATCGGGAGGTCCGGGCCGCTGAGGAGGATTTTCACCGTCGGGGTTCGGCGTCGGCGTTCCACCAGCCCGGCGTGAGGGCCTGAACATCGGGCCGCCCGGGGTGGCGACTGCAGGTGCTCGGAAGGCCCCGACCACGGGTGAACATCTGGGAAGATCGGAGGGGAGGCTGGCTGGACTGCCTTCCTCACCAACTTTCTGTGTTTGTGCTTTTTTTTAAATTCTATTTTATTTTTAATATGTTTTATTATTTATTATTTATTTATTTTTATGATACTGACTGTAAAGGGAAATTCATTTTGTTGTCTCTAATTGAGACAATGACAATAAATTTGAATACAATACAATACAATTCTGCAGTTGTACAGAGCCCTAGTGAGACCACACCTGGAGTATTGTGTGCAGTTTTTGGTCCCCTAATTTGAGGAAGGACATTCTTGCTATTGAGGGAGTGCAGCGTAGGTTTACAAGGTTAATTCCCGGGATGGCGGGACTGTCATATGCTGAGAGAATGGAGCAGCGGGCTTGTACAATCTGGAGTTTAGGATCATTGAAACATATAAGATTGTTAAGGGCTATGACACGCTAGAGGCAGGAAACATGTTCCCAATGTTGGGGGAGTCCAGAACTAGGGGCCACAGTTTAAGAATAAGGAGTAAGCCATTTAGAACGGAGACGAGGAAACACTTTTCCTCACAGAGAGTGGTGAGTCTGTGGAATTCTCTGCCTCAGAGGGTGGTGGAGGCCAGTTCATTGGCTATATTTAAGAGGGAGTTAAATGTGGCCCTTGTGGCTAAAGGGATCAGGGGGTATGGAGAGAAGGCAGGGATGGGATACTGAGTTGGATGATCAGCCATGATCGTATCGAATGGCGGTGCAGGCTCGAAGGGCCGAATAGCCTACTCCTGCACCTATTTTCTATGTTTCTAAGTTTCTATGAAGGCAGGAACAGGGTACTGATTGTGGATGATCAGCCATGATCACATTGAATGGTGGTGCTGGTTTGAAGGGCCGAATGGCCTACTCCTGCACCTATTATCCATTGTCTATTGTCTATTGAGTAGTCCTTTGGCCCTTCGAGGCTTTTAGGATAGGCACATGCCCATATGCCGGCAGATGAGATCAGTTTATCTGGCATCATGTTTGGCACAAACCATGTGGGCCGAAGGGCCTGTTGCTATGCTGTACTGTTCTATGTACTACCTTTCCTTCAGATGGTGACAGGAAGCCCCATATTAGGACAGAGACCTATAAAATGTGTAGGAAGGAACTGCAGATGCTAGTTTGCACTGAAGATACAGACACAAACAAAGCTGGAGTGACTCAGCGGGTCAGGCAGCATCTCTGGAGAAATGGAATTGGTGATGTTTTGGGCCGGGACCCTTCTTCTGTCGGGAACATGCAGCATTCCAGACAGGAGCCGACGACTGGAAGAGGAACGAGGTTTGGAAAAAGTGTAGCCTTGGTTTGTACACACTGTCAAGGTCTTCGAGGAAACGGTCGTAGACGATAAACTTTGGGCTGACTCATCAACTGGTAGAAGATGGCAGTGTCCCTGGACTCTCTCTCTCTCTCTCTCTCTCTCTCTCTCACACACACAAACGACAATGAAATGGAGTTGGAGGCAGACAAATGTCACGAAAGGCGTGTTGATCCCTAAAACATGATTCACCCCAGAGGCTCTATATGGTACTGGTCAGACCGCATTCAGAGTATTGTGAGCAGTATTGGGCCCCATATTTCAGGGGCCCCACACTTCAATTTAAGAATAAGGAGTAAGCTATTTAGAACGGAGACGAGGAAACACTTTTTCACACAGAGAGCGGTGGGTCTGTGGAATTCTCTGCCTCAGAGGGCGGTGGAGGCAGGTTCTCTGGATGCTTTCAAGAGAGAGCTAGATAGGACTCTAAAGATAGCGGAGTCAGGGGATATTGGGAGAAGGCAGGAACGGGGTACTGATTGGGGATGATCAGCCATGATCACATTGAATGGCGGTGCTGGCTCGAAGGGCCGAATGGCCTACTCCTGCACCTATTGTCTATTGTTCTATTGTCTATACAGACTGAGAGTTATGGGAGAAGAAAACTAGAGGTAAGAAAAGGTTCAGAACCATTCAGAGCCAGCACCGATGACCAAGGAAAGGTGGAGCCCACAATGGTTCATTGTTGGCTGTGGAAGATGTGATAACGAAGGGGTACGAACAGTGAAACTAGCAGGACGACTAGAGTGGGGGAGGGGCGTAGAGAGAGGGGACGCAACTGTTACTTGGTTAGAGAAATCAATGGGTGTGAGCTACCCAAACGAACATGAGATGCTACTCCTCCAATTTGCGCTGGGCCTCACTCTGACAGTGGAGGAGGCCCAGGACAGAAAGGTCAGTGTGGGAATGGGAAGGGGGGGTAAAGTGTTTGGCAACTGGGAGATCTCTAAGGAACATACTGTAGATAGTGGACATTTTGGGTCAGGGTCCTTCTTCAGGTCTCCAGAGATGCTGCCTGACCTGCTGAGTTATTCCACACTTTGTCTACTTTTGCTGAAGTATAATTGCAGTATTAAGGCATAGCAACATCGTCAGAAGTGGTATCTTCTGAAATAGACATTAAACAGAAGTGCCTTGTGTTTAGTTCTGGGCACCATGTTATAGAAAATACATTGTCAAGCTGGAAAGGGTACAGAAAAGATTTATGAGTATGTGGCCAGAACTCAGGGGTGTGAGCTATAGGGAGAGGTGGAGCAGGCTGGGACTGTATTCCCTTATAAAGGTGTATAAAATCATGAGGGGAATAGATCGGGTAGAGGCGCAGAGTCTCTTGCCCAGAGTAGGGGAACCGAGGCCCAGAGGACATTATGGTTTTAGGTGAATGGGAAAAGATTTAATAGGAACCTGAGGTGTAACTTTTTCACACAGAGGGTGGTGGGTGTATGGACCGAGCTGCCAGAGGAGGCAGTTGAGGCTGGGACTATCCCAACGTTTAAGAGACAGTTGGACAGGTACATAGATAGGACCGGTTTGGAGGGATATGGGCAAGTGGGACTATTGTATACGGGGCATGTTGGCCAGTGTGGGAAAGTTGGGCCTGTTTGCACACTCTATGACTCTATTCCTGTTCCCCATAGACGCTGCCCGACCCTCTGAGTTACTCCAGCACTCTGTGTCCTTTTTTAAACAGAAGCCCGTTTGTTGACTTGGGTCGGGAGCACTTTCTAAGTGGAGGGCCAGGTATTTATCCTTGTACCAACTTTCATGAGAAACAGACAAGTCATTATTACAACAAAAAAACACAACGTTCCCAAGCTAGTTCAACGGGTGAAGCAACAATTGACCGGATTCCAGGTTTAATGTTTTAGTTAAGAAAGCTTTTTTTTTTTAAAAAAAGCTTGCAAAAGATAATCATATGTTAGGGGCAGGAGCAAATAGACAATAGCCAATAGGTGCAGGAGTAGGCCATTCGGCCCTTCGAGCCAGCACTGCCATTCAATGTGATCATGGCTGATCATCCCCAATCAGTACCCCGTTCCTGCCTTCTCCCCATATCCCCTGACTCCGCTATCTTCAAGAGCCCTCTTCCTAGCTCTCTCTTGAAAGCATCCAGAGAACCGGCCTCCACCGCCGAGGCAGAGAATTCCACAGACTCACAAATCTCTGTGTGAAAAAGTGTTTCCTCGTCTCCGTTCTAAATGGCTTACTCCTTATTCTTAAACTGTGGCCCCTGGTTCTGGACTCCCCCAACATTGGGAACATGTTTCCTGCCTCTAGCATGTCCAAACCCTTAACAATCTTATATGTTTCAATGAGATACCCTCTCATCCTTCTAAACCCCAGAGTGTACAAGCCCAGCTGCCTCATTCTCTCAGCATAAGCCAGTCTACAACGAAACGCAAAGTGCTGGAGGAACGAAGGTGCAGCGGTAGAGTTGCTGCCTCACAGCGCCAGAGACCCGGGTTCCATCCCGACTACGGGTGCTGTCTGTACGGAGTTTGTACCTTCTCCCCGTGACCTGCGTGGGTTTTCTCTGAGATCTTCGGTTTCCTCCCACACTCCAAAGACGTACAGGTTTGTGGGTAAATTGGCTTGGTATAAATGTAAAAATTGACCCCAGCGTGTGGGATAGTGTCAACGTGCGGGGATCGCTGGTCGGTGGGCCGAAGGGCCTGTTTCCGCGCTGTATCTCTAAACTAAAACGAAACTAAACTCAGCGAGATGGGACCTCGGTGGGAAGCTGTGGGAACAGATGGGACTGGTTATGTTCGTGGCCATTCTCTGACCAATTATACCCCCACCCCACCAAAAAAAATCACAGAACAGAGAAGCAAGCTGAAGGGGAGCAGAGGAACAAGCTAAGGAATGGAAATCAGAAGGGCGAAAAGGGGACAGGAAAAGTTAACCCTGGCATGAATCTGTTCACTAGTTTTTATTCAACATTGGCCATGAGTATAGTCTGGGGTGGCACTGAACACATTGAGGATAGATGTGTACAAAATCATGAGAGGAATAGATTGGGTAGACGCAAAGAGTCACTTGCTCAGAGTAGGGGAATCGAGAAGATAGCGGAGTCAGGGGATATGGGGAGAAGGCAGGAACGGGGTACTGAATGGGGATGATCAGCCATGATCACAGTGAATGGCGGTGCTGGCTGGAAGGGTCGAATGGCCTACTCCTGCACCTATTGTCTATTGAGAACCAGAGGACATCGGTTTCAGGTGAAAGGGGAAAAGATTTAAAGGGAACCTGAGGGTTAACTTTTTCACACAGAGGGTGGTGGGTGCATGGAACGAGCTGCCGGAGGAGGTAGTTGAGGCAGGGACTATCCTAAGAAACATTTAGACGGGTACATGGATAGGACAGGTTTGGAGGGATATGGGCCAAACGCAGGCAGGTGGGACTAGTGTAGCTGGGACATGTTGGGCGGTGTAGGCAAGTTGGGCCGAAGGGCCTGTTTTCCAGACTATATCACTCTATGATTCGAAAACAATATGGGAAAAGGGCCCTTTGGCACTCAATGTCTAAATTGTGTCACAATAAACCAAACTAAACTAAATATCTGTGCCAAGTATGATAGCATGAGCAACTCTTATTTGCCTGCAGATGATCCATATCTCCATTATCTGCATATCCATGTATCTATCTTGTCTGTGGTTATGTGCCTCCACCACCACCCTCTGTAGCTGCCAACCCCAACAACCCAACCTCACTGCCTGCCCACACACACACCCTCGCCACCCCTGTGCTAGTCCAGAGCGGCCCTTCGGCCCATTGCGGCCCGGCCCGCCCCCGGATAGCCCCGCCCACACTCTGACCGACAGCCCCCGCGGCCAATGGCAGGGCTCGGGGTGACGTCAGCGGCCAATGGGCGGCGGGCGCAGGGAGGGAGGTCCCGCCCCCGAGTTGTGATCATTTAAAGCGGAGAGAGATACATAGAGGGGGGGGAGGGGAGGGTGTCACAGAGGGGGGGCTGGGGGAGACACAGTGGGGAGACACAGGGGGGGCTGGGGGAGACACAGGGGGAGACACAGGGGGGGCTGGGGGAGACACAGGGGGGGGCTGGGGGAGACACAGGGGGGGCTGGGGGAGAGACAGGGGGGAGACACAGGGGGGGCTGGGGGAGACACAGGGGGGGCTGGGGGAGACACAGGGGGGGGCTGGGGGAGACACAGGGGGGGCTGGGGGAGACACAGGGGGGGGCTGGGGGAGACACAGGGGGGGGCTGGGGGAGACACAGGGGGGGCTGGGGGAGACACAGGGGGGGCTGGGGGAGACACAGGGGGGGCTGGGGGAGACACAGGGGGGGCTGGGGGAGACACAGGGGGGGGCTGGGGGAGACACAGGGGGGGCTGGGGGAGAGACAGGGGGAGACACAGGGGGGGCTGGGGAGACACAGGGGGGGCTGGGGGGAGACAGGGGGGGCTGGGGGAGACACAGGGGGGAGACACGGGGGGGCTGGGGGAGACACAGGGGGGGCTGGGGGAGAGACAGGGGGGGCTGGGGGGAGACACAGGGGGGGCTGGGGGGAGACACAGGGGGGGCTGGGGGAGACACAGGGGGGGCTGGGGGAGACACAGACACAGTGGGGGCTGGGGGAGAGAGTGTCACAGAGGGGGGCTGGGGGAGAGAGTGTCACAGAGGGGGCTGGGGGAGACACAGGGGGGGCTGGGGGAGACACAGGGGGGGGGGCTGGGGGAGACACAGGGGGGGCTGGGGGAGACACAGGGGGGGGCTGGGGGAGACACAGGGGGGGCTGGGGGAGACACAGGGGGGGCTGGGGGAGACAGGGGGAGACACAGGGGGGGCTGGGGGAGACACAGGGGGAGACACAGGGGGGAGACACAGGGGGGGCTGGGGGAGACACAGGGGGGGACACAGAGGGGTCTGGGGGAGACATAGACACACAGGAGGGGGGCTGGGGGAGACATAGAGGGGGCTGGGGGAGACACAGACACAGAGGGAGAGGGGGAAAGAAAGAGAGAGAGAGAGAGAGAGACACACACACACACGGGGCTGGGAGAGAGACAGACAGACAGAGAGAGACAGGGACCTGGGGGAGGCAGACAGACACACACACAAGGGAGAGACACAGGGACAGGTACACAGAGCTGGGGGCAGAGACACACCGGGCTGTTTGAGGCACGGGGAGACAGAGACACAGCCACAGAGAGACACACAGGGGGGAGAGGGAAGGAGAGAGACACACGGTGAGCAGAGAGCTAGAGAGAGGAAATGGACAGAAAGAGAGAGGATAGGAACACTGAAAGAACGTAGAAGAGAGTCAACAGATAAAACTGTGTGGACAGAGAGAGGAGGGGGAAGGAGAAAGGTGTCAGGGGAAGTGAGGAAGAGAGAAAGGGGAGGAGAGAGGGGAGGGGAGGCTGGCCTGGCCTGGGGCAGTGAGTGTGAGCTGTGTCGGCGGCGGCAGCAGCAGCAGCAGCAGCACATGGGACAGGGGCAGTGACTGGGCTGGGACGGGACGGGGGAGAGAGCGGGGACGTGGCTGGGCTGGGACAGGACGGGACCCCATGCTGGCCGCTCTCCCCGGGCTGGGACAGGACAGGGGGTGGGTGAGCGATGAGGGAGAGCCCGGTGCCGGGGTCCGGGGAGGGGGAGAAGGAGCAGGAGCGGCTGAAGGGCGAGGATGGGCAGCAGCAGCCGGCGTTGCCGCTGGCCGGGCAGGGGGTGGAGGCCGGGGCCGGGGCCGGGGCGCTGCCCCCTGAGGGAGGCTGGGGCTGGGTGGTCATGCTCGCCTCCATGTGGTGTAACGGCTCGGTGTTCGGCATCCAGAACGCCTTCGGGCTCATCTACCTCTCGCTGCTGCGGGACTTCGGCGACGAGAAGGACGAACACCGCCAGTTCAAGACGGGTAAGGGGGCCGCGGGTGGACGGGGCAACACCACAGTACCCCTACCCCCTTGTCCCTGCACCCCTTGTCCGCGGGTAGACGGGGCAACACCACAGTACCCCTACACCCTTGTCCCTGCACCCCGAACCCCTACACCCCTTGTCCCTGCACCCCAAACCCCTCCAGCCCCTTGTCCCTGCACCCCAAACCCCCCCAGCCCCTTGTCCCTACACCCCAGCCCCTTGTCCCTGCACCCCAAACCCCCCCAGCCCCTTGTCCCTGCACCCCAGCCCCTTGTCCCTACACCCCAGCCCTTGTCCCTACACCCCAGCCCCTTGTCCCTACACCCCAACCCCTTGACCCTACACCCCAGCCCTTGTCCCTACACCCCAGCCCCTTGTCCCTACACCCCAGCCCCTTGTCCCTGCACCCCAAACCCCCCCAGCCCCTTGTCCCTACACCCCAACCCCTTGTCCCTACACCCCAACCCCTTGTCCCTACACCCCAGCCCCTTGTCCCTACACCCCAGCCCCTTGTCCCTGCACCCCAACCCCTTGTCCCTACACCCCAGCCCCTTGTCCCTACACCCCAACCCCTTGTCCCTGCACCCCAGCCCCTTGTCCTTACACCCCAGCCCCTTGTCCCTACACCCCAGCCCCTTGTCCCTGCACCCCAGCCCCTTGTCCCTGCACCCCAGCCCCTTGTCCCTGCACCCCAGCCCCTTGTCCCTGCACCCCAGCCCCTTGTCCCTACACCCCAGCCCCTTGTCCCTACACCCCAGCCCCTTGTCCCTACACCCCAACCCCTTGTCCCTGCCCCCCAAACCCCCCCCCGCCCCTTGTCCCTACACCCCAACCCCTTGTCCCTGCACCCCAGCCCCTTGTCCCTGCACCCCAGCCCCTTGTCCCTGCACCCCAGCCCCTTGTCCCTACACCCCAGCCCCTTGTCCCTACACCCCAGCCCCTTGTCCCTACACCCCAGCCCCTTGTCCCTACACCCCAACCCCTTGTCCCTACACCCCAGCCCCTTGTCCCTACACCCCAGCCCCTTGTCCCTACACCCCAGCCCCTTGTCCCTACACCCCAGCCCCTTGTCCCTTCACCCCAGCCCCTTGTCCCTGCACCCCAGCCCCTTGTCCCTACACCCCAGCCCCTTGTCCCTGCACCCCAGCCCCTTGTCCCTGCACCCCAGCCCCTTGTCCCTGCACCCCAGCCCCAGCCCCTTGTCCCTACACCCCAGCCCCTTGTCCCTGCACCCTTGTTCCTGCACCCCGACCCCTCCACCCCCACCCCCCTAATCCTCCATGTGTGTATATATGTATATATTTATTTATTTATATAAACAAGTTCAGTGTGAGTATATCTATATACTCTGTATATATCTATATAGTCTGAAGAAGGGACTCGACCCAAAACGTCACCCATTCCTTTGCTCCATGGATGCTGTTGTGCCTCACCCGCTGAGTTTCTCCAGCATTTTTGTCTACCTTCTATATACATAGTGAATTTTTTACATTCCTTATTATTTACAGTACCATGTTTACATATTCTGTTGTGCTGCTGCAAGTAAGAACATCATTAAAAGTATCAATATCAAGTCAGATGTGTTCTATCTGGGACATATGTCAATAAAACACACTTGACTCTCGACCGCTTGCCCCTACACCCCCTCCGAGCCCTTGCCCTTGCACCCCCCCATTCCCTGCTCCTGCACCCCCAAAGCCCTGCTAACCTGGGTTATGGATTCATATTGCACAGAAACGGGCCAACTTGCCCACACAGACCACCTGCCCGTGTTGGTCCCATATCCCTCCAAACCTGTCCCATCCATGCTCTCATTCAAATGCCTTTTCAATGCTGTTATAGTACCTGCCTCCTCTGGCAGCTCGTTCCATATTCACCACCGTCTGTGTGGAAAAAGTTGCCCCTCGGCTTCCTAATAAATCCTGTCTTAAACCTTTCTTCCCTGGTTCTTGATTCTCCTGCTCTGGGTAAGAGGCTGTATATTTAACAGGACACAGAGTGCTGGAGTAACTCAGCGGGACAGGCAGCATCGCTGGAGAACATGGAAAGATTACATTTCTTCAGACTGAAGAAGGGTCCCAACCCGAAACGTCACCTATCCACGTTATCCAGAGATGCTGCCTGACCCGCTGAGTTACTCCAGCACTCTGTGAAACGTCACCTATCCATGTTCTCCACAGATGCTGCCTGACCCGCTGAGTTACTCCAGCACTCTGTGAAACGTCACCTATCCATGTTCTCCACAGATGCTGCCTGACCCGCTGAGTTACTCCAGCACTCTGTGAAACGTCACTTATCCATGTTCTCCACAGATGCTGCCTGACCCACTCAGTTATGGTGCAGCAGCATCTATGGAGCTAAGGAAATAGGCAACGTTTCTGGCCGAAATCCTTCTGGAAATAGGCAACGTTTTGGGCCGAAACCCTTCCGGGTTTCGGCCCGAAACGTTGCCTATTTCCTTAGCTCCACAGATGCTGCCTGACCCACTGAGTTACTCCAGCACTCTGTGAAACGTCACCTATCCATGTTCTCCACAGATGCTGCCTGACCCGCTGAGTTACTACAGCACTCTGTGAAACGTCACTTATCCATGTTCTCCACAGATGCTGCCTGACCCGCTGAGTTACTCCAGCACTTTGTCTTCTTTTTGTGCATTATCCAACATCTGCAGTTCTTTGTTTCTACACAGTATATTCATTCTATCTATTTCCCTTGTGATGTTATCAATGTTGTCTGATGTTGTTAGGGGCAGCGGCATTAATTCTGTGCATGTTACTACCGGTTTTGTTTAAGAAAGAACTGCAGATGCTGGAAAAACTCGAAGGTAGACAAAAATGCTGGAGAAACTCACCGGATGTGGCAGCATCTATGGAGCGAAGGAAATAGGTGACGTTTCGGTTCGAGACCCTTCTCTTGACCCGCAACGTGGCCTATTCCTTCGCTCCGTAGATGCTGCCTCACCCGCTGAGTTTCTCCAGCATTTTTGTCTGCCTGTTTTGTTTAGTTTATATTTTAGTTTGGTTTACTAGATCTAAAGCCAAGTATTCCCCACTCAATATGTGGATCGTCAGTTTGTCTTGAAAGTGGCTTGTGCAGTTTGCTTTCATTCCCGCGGTATGAATTGCATCATGCACTCAATGGGTAATGATGACACATGGCTGCAGGGCCGGTGAGTTTACATGACAGGCGAGTCCTTGTAAAGCAAGCAACCGGACGACTGCTGCCTCATTGTTCCCGAGAACTGGGTGAGATCACGACTGCTGTGTAGATAATAGACAATAGGTGCAGGAGTAGACCATTCGGCCCTTCAAGCCAGCACCGCCATTAATGTGATCATGGCTGATCATCCCCAATCAGTACCCCGTTCCTGCCTTCTCCCCATATCCCCTGACTCCGCTATCTTTAAGAGCCCTATCTAGTTCTCTCTTGAAAGTATCCAGAGAACTGGCCTCCACCGCCCTCTGAGGCAGAGAATTCCACAGACCCATCGCTCTCTGTGTGAAAAAGTGTTTCCTCGTCTCCGTTCTAAATAGCTTACTCCTTATTCTTAAATTGAAGTGTGGGGCCCCTGAAATATGAGGCCCAATACCGCTCACAATACTCTGAATGCGGTCTGACCAGTACCATATAGAGCCTCTGGGGTGAATCATGTGTTAGGGATCAACGCGCCTTTCGTGACATTTGTCTGCCTCCAACTCCATTTCATTGTCGTTTGTGTGAGAGAGAGAGAGAGAGAGAGAGAGAGAGAGAGAGAGAGAGAGAGAGAGAGAGAGAGAGAGAGAGAGTCCAGGGACACTGCCATCTTCTACCAGTTGATGAGTCAGCCCAAAGTTTATCGTCTACGACCGTTTCCTCGAAGACCTTGACAGTGTGTACAAACCAAGGCTACACTTTTTCCAAACCTCGTTCCTCTTCCAGTCGTCGGCTCCTGTCTGGAATGCTGCATGTTCCCGATGGCCTTGTGTAAAATGAGGAATTCTTCAAAGCTTTCCAATTGCCCCTGGATACATAAGGAAGGGTAGTCACAGAGTGATACAGTGTGGAAACAGGCCCTTCAGCCCAACATGCCCACACTGGCCAACATGTCCCAGCTACACTAGTCACAGAGTGATACAGTGTGGAAACAGGCCCTTCAGCCCAACATGCCCACACTGGCCCAACATGTCCCAGCTACACTAGTCATAGAGTGATACAGTGTGGAAACAGGCCCTTCAGCCCAACTTGCCCACACTGGCCAACGTGTCCCAGCTACGCTACTCCCACCTGCCTGTGTCTGGCCCATATCCCTCTAAACCTGTCCTATCCATGTACCTGTCTCATTGTTTCTTAAACATTGCCTCAACTACCTCCTCTGGTAACTTGTTCCATACACCCACCACTCCTTGTGTGAAAAAGTTAACGCTCAGATTCCTATTAAATCTTTTCCCCTTCACATTGAACCTATGTCCTCTGGTGCTCGATTCCCCTCCTCTGGGCAAGCGGTTTATACACAAGTCATGTCAGGTTGCATCACAGCTTGGTTTGGGGACAGCTTTGCCCAAGACCGCAAGAGATTGCAGAGAGTTGTAGATGTAGCCCAGTCCCACACACACCACACTCCCCACCATTGTAGATGTAGCCCAGTCCCACACACACCACACTCCCCACCATTGTAGATGTAGCCCAGTCCCACACACACCACACTCCCCACCATTGTAGATGTAGCCCAGTCCCACACACACCACACTCCCCACCATTGTAGATGTAGCCCAGTCCCACACACACCACACTCCCCACCATTGTAGATGTAGCCCAGTCCCACACACACCACACTCCCCACCATTGTAGATGTAGCCCAGTCCCACACAGACCGCACTCCCCACCATTGACTCCATCTACACTTCACGCTGCCTCGGGAAAGCAGCCGACATCATCAAAGACTTGTCCCTGTCCCACCCCGGTCATTCCTTCTTCTCCCCGCTCCCATCCGGCAGAAGGTACAGAAGCTTGAAAGCGCGCACCACCAGACTCAGGAACAGCTTCTTCCCCTCTGTTATCAGGCTTCTGAACGGCCCTTCCATAAGCTAGGGTACTGTCCGATTCACCTCTACCCCATTGCGGACATTGGACTTTGTCTGTGGAACTGTTGCGCTACAATGCTGAGAACTATATTCTGCACTCTGTATCTACCTACCTTAGTATGCAGGCTGGTGCTAGTGTATGGGGATCGGTGGTCGGCACGGACTCGGTGGGCCGAAGGGCCTGTTTAGAGTTGAAATTGAGTTGAATTGCAGTAAATATGTTTGTAAAATCAGAGTATAACTGCTACAAGAAGCAAAGTGGAAAAGCATGTGACAGACTGCACACTCATTATTGTGAAGTACTAAGCTCAGCTTTGGCCTTCCTGCTACAGGAAGGAGGTCGTTAAGCTGGAAAGGGAGCAGAGAAGATTTACAAGAATGTCCCCCGGACTCAAGAGCTTGAGTTGTAGAGAGTTTGGGAAGGCTAGGACTTTGTTTCCTGGAGCTCGGCAGGGTGAGGGATGATCTTATAGAGGTGTCCAAGTTCAAGAGGAGAATAGCGGAGTCAGGGGATATATGGGGAGAAGGCAGGAACGGGGTACTGATTGGGGATGATCAGCCATGATCACATTGAATGGCGGTGCTGGCTCGAAGGGCCGAATGGCCTACTCCTGCACCTATTGTCTATTGTCTAAGATAGGGTGGATGTGTCTTTTACCCAGCATAGGGCAATTAAGAACCTGACATAGGTTTAAAGTGATTGGGATGAGAGGAATTTCCAATCAGAGGGTGATAGACAATAGGTGCAGGAGGAGGCCATTCGGCCCTTCGAGCCAGCACCGCCATTCAATGTGATCATGGCTGATCATTCACAATCAGTACCCCGTTCCTGCCTTCTCCCCATATTGCCCCTGACTGCTATCTTTAAGAGCCCTATCTAGCTCTTTTTTTTTAAAGCATCCAGAGAACCAGCCTCCACCGCCCTCTGAGGCAGAGAATTCCACAGACTCACAACTCTGTGTGGAAAAAGTGTTTCCTCGTCTCCGTTCTAAATGGCTTGCCCCTTATTCTTAAACTGTGGCCCCTGGTTCTGGACTCCCCCAACATCGGGAACATGTTTCCTGCCTCTAGCGTGTCCAAACCCTTAATAATCTTATATGTTTCAATAAGATACCCTCTCATCCTTCTAAACTCCAGAGTGTACAAGCCCAGCCGCTCCATTCTCTCAGCATATGACAGTCCCACCATCCCGGGAATTAACCTTGTAAACCTACGCTGCACTCCCTCAATAGCAAGAATATCCTTCCTCAAATTTGGAGACCAAAATTGCTCACAATACTCCAGGTGTGGTCTCACTAGGGCTCTGTACAACTGCAGAAGGACCTCTTTGCTCCTATACTCAACTCCTCTTGTTATGAAGGCCAACATGCCATTCGCTTTCTTCACTGCCTGCTGTACCTGCATGCTTACTTTCATTGACTGATGAGCAAGGACCCCTAGATCCCGTTGTACTTCCCATTTTCCCAACATGACGCCATTTAGATAGTAATCTGCCTTCCTGTTTTTGCTTCCAAAGTGGATAACCTCACATTTATCCACATTAAACTGCTTCTGCCATGCATCTGCCCACTCCCCCAACCTGTCCAAGTCACCCTGCATCCTCATAGCATATGGCTATATGGACGTACTGCCAGAAGATGTAGTTGAAGCAGGTAATAATACAGTATTTAAAAGGCAGTTGGGCAGATACAGGGAGGGTGGTGTGCATATTGAACAAACTGCCAGTGGAGGCCCTTGTGGCAAGCGTTAAACAGCATTGAAAAGCCACTTGGACAGGTACATGGATAGGAAAGGTTTAGAGGGAGGGATATGGGCCAAACATGGGCTGGGTGGGACTAGTGTAATGGGGTATCTTGGTTGGCATGGATCAATTTGGCTGAAGGACCTGTTTCCTTGATGTCGTACTCCCTAACTCTTTGACACTCAGTGTAATGCTGTTGTGGTCGACTTCTAAACACAGCACCATGTGGTATAGACAGAGAGCCAAGCCAAGCCAACATACCGAGAATTTGGCAGTCATAGAGCTCTTATGCTTTTCATCGCTAGTGGATGTTGTGTCTAACAAACAGTCCAATGTTCTTACAACTTGTTTTTGTATTGTGTCAAACAGCATGGGAGTAGGCCATTCACCCCCCCCCCCCCCCATCGATGCTAACCCAGTGGGCTGCTTTCCATATTCACAATATCACGTGATAGGAACAGAATTAGGCCATTCGGCCCATCAAGTCTACCCCGCCATTCAATCATGGCTGATCTGTCTCTCCCTCTCAACCCCACTCTCCTCCCTTCTCCCCGTAACCCCTGACACCCGTACTAATCAAGAATCTATCTACCTCTGCTTAAAAATATCCACTGACTTGGCCTCCACAGCCGTCTGTGGCAATGAGTTCCACAGATTCACCACCCTCTGACAGCACAGCGGCAGAGTTGCTGCCTCACGGCACCGGGGACACGGGTTCGATCCCGACTACGGGTGCTGTCTGTACGGAGTTTGCACGTTCTCCCCGTGACCTGCGTGGGCTTTGTCCGAGATCTTTGGTTTCCTCCCACACTCCAAAGACGTGCAGGTTTGTAGGTTAATTGGCTTGGTGTGTGTGTAAAATTGTCCCCAGTGTGTGTCGGATTGTGTTAGTGTGCGGGGATCGCTGGTCGGTGCGGACTTGGTGGGCCGAAGGGCCTGTTGCCGTGCTGTATTTCTGAACTAAGCTAATAGAACATGGGACAGTACAGCACAGGAATAGACCATTCAGCCCACAATGTCTGTGCCGAACATGGTGCGAAGTTAATCTAATGATGCTAACATCTGGTCCAGCTGTGACAGTCTGCCAACTATCAAGTTTCCCCTCAATCTCCAACGTTCTAGGGGCTAATCGCTTCATCCTGCACCTGGACCATAACCTCCTGTGCAATGATACTATAGATAAATGCAATTAAGTCAAACTCAAGTACAACGGGTTCTGGGGGTCCTAGTTCATCAGTCTATGAAAGTAAGCATGCAGGTACAGCAGGCAGTGAAGAAAGCGAATGGCATGTTGGCTTTCATAACAAGAGGAGTTGAGTATAGGAGTAAAGAGGTCCTTCTGCAGTTGTACAGGGCCCTGGTGAGACCACACCTGGAGTATTGTGTGCAGCTTTGGTCTCCTAGTTTGAGGAAGGACATTCTTGCTATTGGGGGAGTGCAGCGTAGGTTTACAAGGTTAATTCCCGGGATGGCGGGACTGTCATATGCTGAGTGAATGGAGCGGCTGGGCTTGTACACTCTGGAGTTTAGAAGGATGAGAAGGGATCTCATTGAAACATATAAGATTGTTAAGGGCCTGGACACACTAGAGGCAGGAAACATGTTCCCGATGTTGGGGGGGGGTCCAGAACCAGGGGCCACAGTTTATTGTCTAATGGTGGGGAGTGTGGTGTGTGTGGGACTGGGCTACATCTACAATGGTGGGGAGTGTGGTGTGTGTGATGGACTGGACTACATCTACAATGGTGGGGAGTGTGGTGTGTGTGATAGACTGGGCTACATCTACAATGGTGGGGAGTGTGGTGTGTGTGATAGACTGGGCTACATCTACAATGGTGGGGAGTGTGGTGTGTGTGATAGACTGGGCTACATCTACAACTCTCTACAATATCTTGCAGTCTTGGGGCCGAGCATTTCCCAAACCCAGCTGTGATGCAACAAACTTGTTTTTGTTCTGTAATTGGCCATGTGCAAATATTTTGCTTGTCATTGATACGCTGTTAGTTGTCTGGCATCGAGGATTGTCGGGAATTTCAGGTATTCTATTTCCCAACCGCCTTTTTAAAAAATATCCGAGCATCAAAGTTCGAAGAAGTCGCTGACATTTGACTGTCTCCCAGCACGTGTGTGAAACTAGTCACAGAGTGATATAGTGTGGAAACAGGCCCCTCGGCCCAACTTGCCCACACCCACCAACACTAGTCCCACCTGCCTGCGCTTGGTCCTTATCCCTCCAAACCTGTCCTATCCATGTACTTGTCTAACTGTTTCTTAAATGTTGGGATAGTCCCAGCCTCAACTACCTCATCTAGCGGCTTGTTCCAGACACCCACCCTCTGTGTGAAAAAGTTACCCCTTCAAGCCCCCATTAAATCTTTCCCCCCTCACCTTAAACCTATGTCCCCTGCATTAGGCTGGAGAGTGACACGGTTAATTCATAAACGAGGGTTAAATCCAAGGAAGAGGCAGATACATTGGCCAGAAGAAGCGGCAAACTGGAGGACTGGGAGAAATTTAGAACTCAACAGAGGAGGACAAAGGGGTTAATTAAGAGGAGGAAACAAGAGCATGAAAGAAAGCTTGCGGGGAATATAAAAACTGACTGTAAAAGCTTCTTCAGATATGTAAAAATGAAAAGATGAGTGAGGACAAATGTAGGTCCCTTACAGTCAGAGACTGGTGAATTTATAATGGGAAACAAGGAAATGGTAGAACAGTTAAACAAATACTTTGGTTTTGTCTTCACTAAGGAAGACACAAACTATCTCCCAGAAATACTAGGGGACTGAGGATCTAGTGGGAGGGAGGAACTGAAGGGAATCCACATTAGGCAGGAAATGGTGTTGGGTAAACTGTTGGGAATGAAGGCAGATAAATCCCCAGGGCCTGATGGTCTGCATCCCAGAGTACTCAAGGAGGTGGCCTAGAAATCGTGGATGCTTTGGTGAGCATTTCCCAATGCTCTCTCGACTCTGGATCAGTTCCTGTGGACTGGAGGGTTGCCAATGTAATCCCACTTTTTATGAAAGGAGGGAGAGAGAGAAAATGGGGAATTATAGACCAGTTAGCCTGACATCAGTAGTGGGGAAGATGCTGGAGTCGATTGTCAACGATATTATAGCAGCGCATTTGGAAAGCCATGATAGGCTTGGTCAAAGTCAGCATGGATTTATGAAAGGGGAAATCATGCTTGACTAATCTTTTGGAATGTTTTCAGGATGTAACACGTAGAATGGATAAGGGAGAGCCAGTGGATGTAGTGTATCTAGACTTGGGGTGGGGAACCTTTTCATGGAGGAATGCCACATTAAGTTAGCTGTAATCTAATAAGGCCGCATCCAAGAAACTTCAATTAGATATACTTCAAAATGTACATTATTTTGTTAAAATAACCCTCATGACTTACTAATGTTTTAATTGTGGCCGTCAGTCGGGGAGGATTATTTTGTTGAATCTTCTTTTACTCTTTGGTATTTTAAATACGTTCATTTTAAGTTTAAAATAAAAATAATAAAAGATGAACAAAAACATATTAATAATAAAAGGATTTGTTCTACAAAATTTGGATTCATTCAAAAGGCCGCACTTAATAGAAACATAGAAACTAGGTGCAGGAGTAGGCCATTCGGCCCTTCGAGCCTGCACCGCCATTCAATATGATCATGGCTGATCATCCAACTCAGTATCCTGTACCTGCCTTCTCTCCATACCCCCTGATCCCTTTAGCCACAAGGGCCACATCTGTGGCAGAGAATTCCAGAGATTCACCACTCTCTGTGAAAAATGTTTTTCTCATCTCGGTCCTAAAAGATTTCCCCCTTATCCTTAAACTGTGACCCCTTGTTCTGGACTTCCCCAACATCGGGAACAATCTTCCTGCATCTAGCCTGACCAACCCCTTAAGAATTTTGTAAGTTTCTATAAGATCCCCCCTCAATCTTCTAAATTCTAGCGAGAACAAGCCGAGTCTATCCAGTCTTTCTTCATATGAAAGTCCTGACATCCCAGGAATCTAGTCTGGTGAACCTTCTCTGTACTCCCTCTATGGCAATAATGTCTTTCCTCAGATTAGGAGACCAAAACTATAAGCAATACTCCAGGTGTGGTCTCACCAAGACCCTGTACAACTGCAGTAGACCCTCCCTGCTCCTTTTAGGAGCAGGGAGCTTAGAAGGCCGCGTGCAGCCTTAAGGCCGCAGGTTCCCCACCCCTGATCTAGACTTTCAAAAAGCCTTTGACAAGGCCCCACACGAGGTTAGTGTGCAACATTAGAGCACATGGTATTGGGGGTAGGGTATTGTCATGGATAGGGAACTGGTTGGCAGACAGGAAGCAAAGAGTAGGGATTAACGGGTCCTTTTCAGAATGGCAGGCAGTGACTAGTGGGGTACCACAAGGCTCGGTGGTGCCACCCGAGTTATTTACAATAAATATTAACCATTTAAAACGAGGGAATTAAATGTAACATCTCCAACTTTGGGGATAACACAAAGCTGGGTGGCAGTGGGAGGATGCTATGAGGCTGCAGGGTGATTTGGACAGGTTGGGTGAGTGGGCAGATACAGTATAATGTGGATAGATGTGCGGTTATCCACTTTGGTGGCAGTTTTGGTCTTAATTTAAGGGAGGACATTCTTGTTATTGAGGGATCGAGAGCCTTCTTTAGACTGAGTCTGAAGAAGGGTCTCAATCCGAAACGTCACCCCCCCCCCCCCCCCCCCCCCCATCTCTCTCTTTTTTTAAAAAATACTACGCTATTGGTAGTTGTGCTATTTTGTGTATTTATGGCAGACACTTTGCCTCCCCTTTAGTTTTGGCACGAGGTTATTAATTGTCATTGTTAATATAATCTTATCTGGAACTGTGTGAATTGGGGCTGTGTGTCTAACAGGACTTTCTGCTGAGTTTGTTCAACCAGTCTGCACTCCCACACCCCTGGACTCTGCATCCGGTTCTATAGTCAGCTTGTGCTTATCGCTCACGATGCCAAGAACAATTCGTGGATGTCGTGTACGTGCAACTTTCCAGCTGTCAGCCAAACGTTAGTCATGACACCAGAGAAGCCAGTGTCTTCACTGTTTCTTCCTTCCCAGATTGGTTTAGTTCAGAGATGCAGCGTGGAAACGGGCCCTTCGAGCGACTCCACGCCGACCTATCTAAATGGCGTCAAGTTGGGAAAAGGGGAAGTACAGCAGGATCTGGGGGTCCTTGTACATCAGTCTATGAAAGTAAGCATGCAGGTACAGCAGGCAGTGAAGAAAGCGAATGAATGGCATGTTGGCCTTTATAACAAGAGGAATCGAATATAGGAGCAAAGAGGTCCTTCTGCAGTTGTACAGGGCCCTAGTGAGACCACACCTGTAGTAATGTGTGCAGTTTTGGTCCCCTCATTTGAGGAAGGACATTCTTGCTATTGAGGGAGTGCAGCGTAGGTTTACAAGGTTAATTCCCAGGATGGCGGGACTGTCAAATGCTGAGAGAATGGAGCAGCTGGGCTTGTACACTCTGGAGTTTAGAAGGATGAGAGGGCATCTCATTGAAACATATAAGATTGTTAAGGGTTTGGACACGCTAGAGGCAGGAAACATGTTCCCGATGTTGGGGGAGTCCAGAACCAGGGGCCACAGTTTAAGAATAAGGAGTAAGCCATTTAGAACGGAGACAAGGAAACACTTTTTTCACAGAGAGTTGTAAGTCTGTGGAATTCTCTGCCTCGGAGAGCGGTGGAGGCAGGTTCTCTGAATGCTTTCAAGAGAGAGCTAGATAGGGCTCTTAAAGATAGCGGAGTCAGGGGATATGGGGAGAAGGCAGGAACAGGGTACTGATTGTGGATGATCAGCCATGATCACATTGAATGGTGGTGCTGGCTCGAAGGGCCGAATGGCCTACTCCTGCACCTATTGTCTATTGTCTATTGTTTATGAAAGTCTGTCTGTCGTCGACAGAGCTCTGTGGTGCACTGGGTCATTTTATGGCTGACCAGGTATCTGATTGGGATTATGATTCTGTGTTTTTGAAGTTAAACCTCTTCCTCTAATTAACCTTCCCAGTAGCTGACCCTGTAAAAACATCGCTGTGGCAATCTTTTTTTTCTGCTGGATCAGCGTTTTCAAAGCCAAGAATCAGTTTCACTCTGACACATCGGGCCTTTATTGTGATATGTCTTGACATTGGATTAGTTGGGCAGCTAAGCCCTTTGGGATGTGGGAGGAAACTGGAGAAAACCCTCACGGTCACGGAGAACGTGCAAACTCTGCACAGACGGCACCCGAGGTCAGGATAATTGTGGACGCAGCCCAGACCATCGCACAAACCAACCTCCCTTCCATTGACTCCATCTACACCTCAAGCTGCCTCGGCAAGGCCAGCAGCATCATCAAGGACCAGTCGCACCCCGGCCACTCCCTCTTCTCCCCTCTCCCATCGGGTAAAAGGTACAGAAATGTGAAAACGCACACCTCCACATTCAGGGACAGTTTCTTCCCGGCTGTTATCAGGCAACTGAACCATCCAACCACAACCAGAGAGCGGTCCTGAACTACTATCTACCACATTGGTGACCCTCGGGCTATCCTTGATCGGACTTTGCTGTCTATATCTTGCACTAAAGGTTATTCCCTTTATCATGTGTGAACAGAGGATGGTTTGATTGTAATCCTGTTCCATTGACTGGGTAGCACGCAACAAAAGCTTTGCACTGAACATGGACACTAAATGCTGGAGTGACTCTGCGGGACAGGCAGCATCTCTGCCGAGAAGGAATGCGTGACGGCCCATTCTCCCGAAGAAGGGTCTCGACCCGAAACGTCACCCATTCCTCCTCTCCGGAGATGCTGCTGCCTGTCTCGTTGAGTTACTCCAGCATTTAGTGTCTACCTTCGGTGTAAACCAGCATCTGCAGTTCCTTCCGACACAAAAGCTTTCCACTTTACCTCAGCGCACGTGGCAATAAACTAATAGGTGCAGGAGTAGGCCATTCGGCCCTTCGAGCCAGCACCGCCATTCAATGTGATCATGGCTGATCATCCCCAATCAGTACCCCGTTCCTGCCTTCTCCCCATATCCCCTGACTCCGCTATCTTTAAGAGCCCTATCTAGCTCATTCTTGAAAGTATCCAGAGAACCGGCCTCCACCGCCCTCTAAGGCAGAGAATTCCACAGACTCACAACTCTGTGTGTGAAAAAGTGTTTCCTCGTCTCCGTTCTAAATGGCTTACTCCTTATTCTTAAACTGTAGCCCCTGGTTCTGGACTCCCCCCTAACATCGGGAACATGTTTCCTGCCTCTAGCGTGTCCAAACCCTTAATAATCTTATGTGTTTCAATAAGAAACCCTCTCATCCTTCTAAACTCCAGAGTGTACAAGCCCAGCTGCTCCATTCTCACAGCATATGACAGTCCCGCCATCCTGGGAATTAAATTCAACTCGATCCACCTGTATTTCCATGTGTAACCGCGTGCATGCCTGGGTTAGAGAAGCAAAGAGCAGGTGAATGTTCGGTGGCTGCCACCGCAGCTAATTCCTTGTGTAATGTGTAACGCTGGGTAGCTGGCATGAAGTCAACTCTGATTTGCAACTCCGGCATAATTGCAGTACAAAGTAACTTGTTGACAAGTTTGGTGAGGCAACTTTATTAGTTGTAATGGCCAGTTTATAGATTTATTGATATTGTGTGATTTCAGGTCCACGTACATCTTAGCTTACTGTGCGTTTTACTCTGGATATCAGCATTGCCGATCGCAGACAATGTCGGGATCATAAGAAAATCTTTATTGGCATCCGTACAAGTGCAGGGAGGTAGAGGTGCAACGAAAATCTTGCCCGCAGGCAACAAGACTCGGTCAACCACATCGACAACTAAATAGTGCAGAAACGACACATCCCTTACACGTATCATTTAGCCAGAAGGTGGTGAATCTGTGGAATTTAGATGCCGGTGGAGGCCAAGTCATGGGATATTTTTAAAGCGCAACAAAGGACAAAGTGCTAGGGGTGGCACAGCGGTAGAGTTGCTGCCTCACAGCGCCAGGGACCCAGGTTCCCTCCTGACTACAGGTACTGTCTGTGCGGAGTTTGCAGGTCCTTCCCCGTGAACTGTGTGGGTTTTCCCCGGGTGCTCCGGTTTCCTTCCACACTCTAATGACGTGCAGGTTTGTAGGTTAATTGACTTCTGTAAATTGTCCCTAGTGTGTGTAGGATGGCGGGACCGCTGGTCAATAGACAATAGACAATAGGTGCAGGAGTAGGCCATTCAGCCCTTCGAGCCAGCACTGCCATTCAATGTGATCATGGCTGATCATCCCCAATCAGTGCTCCGTTCCTGCCTTCTCCCCATATCCCCTGACTCTGCTATCTTTAAGAGCCCTATCTAGCTCTCTCTTGAAAGTATCCAGAGAACCGGCCTCCACCGCCCTCTGAGGCAGAGAATTCCACAGACTCACAACTCTCTGTGTGAAAAAGTGTTTCCTCGTCTCCGTTCTAAATGGCTTACCCCTTATTCTTAAACTGTGGCCCCTGGTTCTGGACTTCCCCAACATCGGGAACATGTTTCCTGCCTCCAGCGCTCCTCCCACACTCCAAAGACGTACAGGTTTGTAGGTTAATTGACTTCTGTAAATTGTCCCTAGTGTGTGTGTGTGTGTGTGTGTGTGTAGGATGGTGGGATCGGCGCAGTCTCAGTGGGCCGATGGACCTGTTACCGCTCAGTATCTTTAGAGTCAACTGAACCCAGGTGTCTGGTTGATATGAGGCAGTGGGTCGACCAGCTGTGCTGAACTTCCTCTAGCAGTTTGTTTTTCCTTCAAGAGACAGATGTTAATAACTTGGCCGACGATCGCAAACTCAATATGTGCCACCCAACCCGTTCTGAAGTCGGGCCTCGACCCGAAACCCATTCCTTCGCTCCAGAGACGCTGCTTGACCTGCTGAGTTACTCCAGCACTGTGTCTAACTTCCTTTCAGCGGGGAATTTGCTGAGGTTTTCACTGTAGCTTTTATTGCAGTTGCTACTTGAACCTTTCTCCCCGACCCACGAGATAACGTTTGATAAGTTTAAGAGCAAGTCACTTCCGGGCGCTGTTTTTCAAACTGATCAAATGTCCCCGGTCTTTTCATTAGCGGCACCTGGAGTCTGATGAAGGGTCCCAACCGGAAACGTCACCTGTCCATGTTCTCCACAGATGCTGCCTGACCCGCTGAGTTACTCCAGCACTCTGTGAAACGTCACCTATCCATGTTCTCCACAGATGCTGCCTGACCCGCTGAGTTATGGTGCAGCAGCATCTGTGGAGCTAAGGAAATAGGCAACGTTTTGGGCCGAAACCCTTCTGGAAATAGGCAACGTTTCGGGCCGAAACCCTTCCGGGTTTCGGCCCGAAACGTTGCCTATTTCCTTAGCTCCATAGATGCTGCTGCACCCGCTGAGTTACTCCAGCACTCTGTGTCTGTGCCACCAGTAGAGTTATGGGGTTGGAGCCCAAGATCCCTCTGTACACGACTTTGCACAGACGTAGAGATGGTGAACAGACGGTGTATTGATCGGTTTGAAACCCGCACCGCCAGATGCAAGAAGCCTTTGTTTGTACACTTGTGGCCACCTTCTGCATGTGGAATGGTCAACCACATGTTGCCTAACGGCTACTTCATGGGTAGCTTGCCCCAGGATGTAATGCGGGCGGTCGCGGTGGGTGGCGCAGCGGTAGAGTCGCTGGCCTCACGGCGCCAGAGACCCCCGTCCCATCCTAACCACGGGTGCTGTCTGTACCTTCTCCCCGTGGCTGCGCGGGGTTCCTCCAAGATCTTCGGTTTCCTCCCACACTCCAAGGTCGTGCAAGGTGGCCAGTGTGGTTCTGTTGGGCTGGAAGGCCTGTCTCCATGATGTATCTCTAAGCTAAACTAAAGCTTGCCACCATACCTTGATCTAATAGACCCTCAACTCATTCACGAAGTACATTGAGTTGCGAGCTTGAAGCCCTTGAAGTTGAAGTTTAATGTCAGGTTCATTAAAGTGAGCCTATGATGAGCGTTTGTCGGCACTGGGCCTGTACTCGCTGGAGTTTAGAAGGATGGGGGGGAGAACCGTATTGAAACTTACTGAACAGCAGGGCTGCCAACTCTCACGCTTTGAGTGTGACACTCACGCATTTCAGCCAATTCTCACGCTGACGACAGAATTCTCACGCTGACAGGCTGTCTTCAGTCCCTGCACAGCAAAGATCCTATAGCGGAGCTAAAGGGTCTTTGCTGCACAGTTTGTCCCTTTGCGCCGCATGACAGCGATCTGCACGGATTTGGGAAGCGCGTCGGTCCCGGGCAGCAGCGGGTGCCAGCGCTTTTGTGAGCAGCCTGCGAGCTCTGCGCTTCCGGCTGCCGCGGCAACGTCGCTCCCTCCCTCCCTCCTTCCCTCCCTCCCTCCCGCCCAAAGATTATCGAGGAGCTCCTCTATAATCTTTGCTCCTGCCCTTCAACTCACACGGCAGTGCCAGCGCTGCCAATCCACACTACACCGTGCCCGCCAGACTCCTCATTGGGCGGCTGGGAGAGAGAGGAAGGAGAGAGGGAGGGGAGAAAGAGAGAGAGAGAGAGAGAAAGAAAAAAAGGGAGGGATGGAGGCAAAGAGAGACAGGGGGAGGGAATGTAGAAAGGGATTGAAGGAAGGGAAGGAGAAAGAGGAAGCGTGAGGAAAAAGAGGAAGGGTGAGGAAAGAGAGGGAGGGGTAGGGAGGATGGAGGGGGGAAGGAAAGGTGTGTGTGTGTCTGTTTCCCTGTATGTGTCTCCCTGTGTGTGTGTGTCTCCCTGTGTGTGTGTGTCTCCCTGTGTGTGTGTGTGTCTCCCTGTGTGTGTGTGTGTCTCCCTGTGTGTGTGTGTGTCTCCCTGTGTGTGTGTGTGTCTCCCTGTGTGTGTGTGTGTCTCCCTGTGTGTGTGTGTGTTTCCCTGTGTGTGTGTGTGTGTGTGTGTGTGTGTGTGTCTCCCTGTGTGTGTGTGTCTCCCTGTGTGTGTGTGTGTGTCTCCCTGTGTGTGTGTGTGTTTCCCTGTGTGTGTGTGTGTGTGTGTGTCTCCCTGTGTGTGTGTGTGTGTGTGTGTGTCTCCCTGTGTGTGTGTGTGTCTCCCTGTGTGTGTGTGTCTCCCCGTGTGTGTGTGTCTCCCTGTGTGTGTGTGTGTCCCTGTGTGTGTGTCTGAGTCTCCCTGTGTGTGTGTGTGTGTGTCTCTCTCCCTGTGTGTGTCTGTGTCTCCCTGTGTGTGTCTGTGTCTCCCTGTGTGTGTGTGTGTGTGTGTGTCTGTCTGTCTGTCTCCCTGTCTCCCTGTGTGTGTGTATGTCTGTCTCCCTGTGTGTGTGTGTCTGTCTGTCTCCCTGTGTGTGTGTGTCTCTCTCCATGTGTGCGTGTGTGTGTGTGTCTGTCTGTCTCCGTGTGTGTGTGTGTGTGTGTGTCCCTGTGTGTGTGTGTGTCCCTGTGTGTGTGTGTGTCCCTGTGTGTGTGTGTGTCTTTGTGTATGTGTCTCCCTGGGCGTCTGTTGTCACATCCTGGCCTTAGACAGGGCTGCCAACTCTCACGCTTTGAGCGTGAGAGTCACGCATTTCAGCCAATTCTCACGCTGATGACAGAATTCTCACGCTGTCTTCAGTCCCTGCAGAGTTTGTCTTTTTGCGCCATATCACAACGATCTGTGCAGTCTGGGGAAGAGCGTCGGTTGGCGGCTGTGAGTGACGTCGCATCTCTTCTCTTCTCCTCTTTCTTGGTTGGATGTGCAGCCGCCGACTACATGAAACAGCCGGAGATAAAACTAACCAGGTGAATCGGTTGTAAAACATGGGGAGGACCACAATGAGGCCAAACATCAGGGACAGGGTTCGGCAACACGGGCTGAATCCGACCCGTAACCCGAAAAACCACGTTTTTTTTCAATTCGTTTTCGCAGGGTCGGGGCAGGCGAGCCGACCTGAGAACTGCAGCCAGTCCCTGGGACGCGAGCTGATCTGGGAACGGCAGCCAGTCCCTGGGACGCAAGCTGATCTGGGAACGGCAGCCAGTCCCTGGGACGCGAGAGCTGATCTGGGAACGGCAGCCAGTCCCTGGGCACGCAGAATGCCAACTTGATCATTATGGACAAATTGGGCCAGCCACGCACATGTTGTATAACTCTGACTCTATGAAGATCTGAATGGGCTTAGAATTACCATTTAAGCAAAATTGCCCCCACTTTCCCCATTTTGATTCTTGAGATTAATATCCCTTTGCTCTGTTAACAGCGTTAAGGTACTTATGAGGTCGTCAGGAATGGGAACATGTTATTTATTTTTAGTTTGCTTTAATTTGTAAGTTGATTGTTTGTTGAGTGCCATCATTTCTGAAATGGTCTTAAAGTAACTTAACTGGTATAAAGCAGTAATAAGTGATTTTTGTCCAAACAATTGGAACTTGCATAAAATGTTTGCATTATTAGCAGGACTGCCAACTCTCACGCATTGAGCGTGAGACTCACGCATTTCACAAAATTCTCACGCTCTCACGCTGATCACAAAATTTCTCACGTCCAAATATCTGCGGGTGATGAAAGTTCACAATAAAGCAAAAATTGTTTTAGAGGCGAGTAAAAACCCATGAGGGGAATATCAGGTGAATGCATAGTCTTTTTCCCCAGGATATGTGATTCAAGCACTAGGGTTGGTTTAAAGCAAGGCTGTCAAACTACCAGCACCAACTCTCTCCCTTCCCCCCCTCTCCCTTCCCCCCTGAGGCACGGCACATACCTCTCACCCTCACCTCCGGCGGCTCTATGTCCGTCGACCCCTCTGTCCACACCCCATGGAGTTTTAACCCCGGCCCGGAGCCAGGAGCGGACTGGGTGAGTGCCGCCTCCGGAGCCTACTATGGGAGGGGTACACCCCCTCCCTCGCAGTTTCTCACTCTCAACTCTCACCCAATGTTGGCAGCCCTGCGAATAGTGAAAGGCCTGGATAGAGTGGATGTGGAGTGGATGTTTCCACTAGTGGGAGAGTCTAGAACTAGAGGTCACAGCCTCAGCATTTAAGTACATTCCCTTATGAAGGAGATGAGGAGGAATTTCTTTAGTCAGAGGGTGGTGAATCTGTGGAACTCATTGCCACTGAAGGCTATGGAGGCCAATCAGTGGGTATTTTTAAAGCGGAGATTGACAGATTCTTGATTAGTACGGGTGTTGGCAGTTATGGAGAAAATAGGGTTCAGAGGGAGAGATAGATCAGCCATGTTTGAATGGCGGAGTATACGTGATGGGCCGAATGGCCTAATTCTGCTTATCTTGAATCTTGATCACGTGGGCGTGTGAAATTATCTGATTTATCTGAACAGGATACTGATTGTGGAAGATCAGCCATGATCACATTGAATGGCGGTGCTGGCTCAAAGGGCCGAGTGGCCTACTCCTGCACCTGTTGTCTATTGTCTATCTCCAGAAGCTAGAGGGAGACAGACAGAGAGACATCTTTGACAAATTAAATGTCATCAATCATCTCAGGAAGTGGAGGCGTTGATGGGCTTTCATTGATTGCATCAGTGTGCTGGTCCCACTACTGATCTCCAGAGACAAGCACGCCCAGGAATTTGTTGTTGACTCTCTCCACCGCCAATAACAATCTGTATGGAAGTTCATCATCGCTGAGGTTAGTGTTTGGTGCAGAGCTTGCCAAGATCAGTAGATTAAATGTTGCTTTGTGCTCCTTGTTCGTTTATTTTTGTAGCGGGACAGGTGACTTGTGGGTTGTTCTTGGAAAGGGGTCGCATTGCATGCGTCAGTGTGTGGAGATGCACGTCTGTGGGTGCAGTGTCGCAATACAATCGCGCGTGACTTCTCAGAATCTGTGCTGTAAAGATTTTTGTTTATTTGTTTTTTTTGGCGGATCTGCTGAATCTGCACACAGCAGCGTTTTCAAAACCAAAGGGAAATGGTTAAGAATGACATCAATAAATGGAAATGACTCACCCAGCTGAGTTTCTCCAGCTCCATAGATGCTGCCTGACCCGCTGAGATTCTCCAGCTTCCATAGATGCTGCCTCACCCAGCTGAGTTTCTCCAGCTCCATAGATGCTGCCTGACCCGCTGAGATTCTCCTGCTACCCGTAGATGCTGCCTGACCCGCTGAGTTTCTCCAGCTCCATAGATGCTGCCTGACCCACTGAGTTTCTCCAGCTTCCATAGATGCTGCCTCACCTGCTGAGTTTCTCCAGCTTTTTGTCTAAAAGGGAAATGGCTTGCTTTTCCAAAAACTGGCCTCTCCCTTTCCGGTTAGATCCCCTTTCAAATAGACAATAGGTGCAGGAGTAGGCCATTCGGCCCTTCGAGCCAGCACCTAATTGAATCTGCCTAATTAAAATGTAGATAGACACAAAAGGTAGATATTTAGATAATTAAATAATGTTTTTGAATAAGTTCTAACTCAGAAGTAATCCAGTCACTACATCTTAATGGGTACGTTTTGAATATGTAATATGTAGATAGGCACCAAATGCTGCCTGACCTGCTGAGTGACTTGTCCCCACCGGCCAACATGTCCAATCTACACCAGTCCCACCTGCCTGCCTTTGGTCCATATCCCTCCAAACCCGTCCTATCCATGTACCTGCCTTATAATTTATGATTATTTATCATTACAAATATTATTTACAATATGCAGTCTTGTGAACGTCCTATTCTGCAGTTGCCGCAAAGGTCAGTGGAAAGTGAACAAGGAGCTACAGTACTTATTGTTTTATGTAGGAAGGAACTGCAGATGCTGGTTTAAATCGAAGAGTAACTCAGCGAGACGGGCAGCATCTCTGGAAACATCGGTGGGCGGCGCGACTTTCGTCAGCAGCGGCCTCTGCAGTCCGTCTGCGTTTTTATTATTTTATGTCTATGTTTTTATGTAGTTTTTGTTATTTTTTGTTGGGGTATGTGTGTGGGGGGGGTGGGGGTGGGGTGGGAGGGAGGGGGTAACTTTTAAATCTCTCCCTGCACGGGAGACCCGAACTTTTCTTTGTTGGGTCTCCGTTGTCGTTGGGGCTGCAACGAGGAGCGGCCTCCAACAGGAAGACCGGGGGCTCTGGTGCCGACTACTCACCACACCGTCGCGGAGCTGGCCGAGTCCAGAGCGGGTGGAGCGGTGGTGGACGCTGCTGCGGCCCGACCTCCGGAGTTCCGGAGGCTGCAACTGCGGGTGTGGCGGACGGCGGCACCGGGAGCCCGCGGGTCCCTGGAGGGAGACCGCTTTTCAGGGCTTCCGCAACGGCGACTTCTCCTGCCCGAGTTGCGGGGTTGAAGAGCACCTGGAGCGGGGCCTTACACCAGCGCCCCGCACGGCTTGGAATGGCCGCGGGACTCTGCGAGCGCACGCCGGGGGCTCTAACAACAAGACCCGGTGTGCGACCTTGCATCACCCGGCGTGGCTTTAATGGCCGCGGGACAATTCGCCATCGCCCGCCGGGGGCTTTGACTTTGACTCTGACATCGGGGGGGGGGGGAGTGCAGTGGAGAGATAAGTTTTTTTGGCCTTCCATCACAGCAATGTGATGGATGTTTATGTAAATTATGTTGTGTCTTGGGTCTATTTGTTTGTAATGTATGGCTGCAGAAACGGCATTTCGTTTGGACCTCAAGGGGTCCAAATGACAATAAATTGAATTGTATTGTACATAGAAAATAGGTGCAGAAGGCGGCCATTCGGCCCTTCGAGCCACCATCCCCAATCAATAACCCGTGCCTGCCTTCTCCCCATATCCCTTGATTCCACTAGCCCCTAGAGCTCTATCTAACTCTCTTAAATCCATCCAGTGACTTGGCCTCCACTGCCCTCTGTGGCAGAGAATTCCACAAATTCACAACTCTCTGGGTGAAAAAGTTTTTTCTCACCTCAGTCTTAAATGGCCTCCCCTTTATTCTAAGACTGTGGCCCCTGGTTCTGGACTCGCCCAACATTGGGAACATTTTTCCTGCATCTAGCTTGTCCAGTCCTTTTATAATTTTATATGTTTCTATAAGATCCCCCCTCATCCTTCTAAACTCCAGTTAATACAAGCCTGGTCTTTTCATTCTTTCCTCATATGACAGTCCCGCCATCCCAGGGATCAATGTCATGAGAGAAGGAATGGGTGACGTTTCAGGTCGAGAACCTTCTTAAGACTAGTCAGGGGAGAGGGAAACGAGAGATATAGACGATGATGTGGAGATATAAAGGACAATCAGACGAAGGGTCTCAACCAGCCCGCAGGACCATGTCTGGCTGGAGGGTTGTAGCCACAATGTCTGGGCTTTTTTTTCCAAGTCCGCATCCATTTTCCATTCCCGAGCAGGCTGCAGAATGCTTGCATCCTTCGATGTTATCTGGTGCTCTGGAGGTTGGGGTTACGGCCTGAAACGTTGCCTATCTCCTTCGCTCCATAGATGCTGCTGCACCCGCTGAGTTTCTCCAGCAATTTTGTGTACCTGCTGCTACAAATGTGTGAAGCAGGGACATCTCCTGTGGGGAAGCTTTTGTGGTCATTTGCCTCTGTTCCAGGATTGATGGTAGCTGTCTGACACATTGGTTGTGCTGCTAAGTGTATTGCCCTTGGGCAAGGCTCACCGCATCTTGTTAGAATGTGATGCAGGTGCTTGGCCAAGAGAAGATGGTGGCCCGATGCAAATTAGAAGAACAGCTCCTCATATTTCGCTTGGGTACCTTAAGCCTCAGCGGTATGAACATTGACTTCACCAACTTCAAGTAACCCTTGCTTTCCCTCTCTCTCACTCCCACCCAAGTTGTTCTGCATTGTCTGTGGTGTTTAAGAAAGAAATGCAGATGCTGGAAAAATCGAAGGTAGACAAAAATGCTGGAGAAACTCAGCGGGTGAGGCAGCATCTGTGGAGCGAAGGAATAGGTGACGTTTCGGGTCTCGTTACTTTTTTGCATATCATTTGTTCTACGCATCACCGTCTATTTCTCATTTCCCTTTCCCCCGACTCTCAGTTTGAAGAAGGGTCTCAATGTAGCTCTCAATGGACTTGGATTTAAGGAATCAAGTGATGTGGGGGGGAAAAAACAGGGACGGGGTTCTGATTCTGAATGATCAGCCATGATCATATTGAATCACGGGCAGTCACGGTGGCGCAGCGGTAGAGTTGCTGCCTTACAGCAAAATGCAGCACCAGAGACCCGGGTTCGATCCCGACTACGGGCGCTGTCTGTGTGGAGTTTGTAACTTCTCCCCGTGATCTGTGTGGGTTTTCTCCGAGATCTTCGGTTCCCTCCCACACTCCAAAGACGTACAGGTTTGTTTTGGCTTGGTAAAATGTAAAATTGTCCTGTATATAATTGTCCAACTTCCAGCGCTGAGTGATGCTTTACCTAGAGCTTTTCAGCGTAGATCCAGATCCAGAATGGCGGTGCTGGCTTGAAGGGCCGAATGGCCTACTCCTGCACCTATTGTCTATTGTCTATTGAATGGCTCGAAGGGCCGAATGGCCTAATCCTGCACCTATTGTCTAGTGAAGGGCCGAATGGCCTACTCCTGCACCTATTGTCTATTGAATGGCTTGAATGGGCCGAATGGCCTACTCCTGCGCCTATTGTCTAGTGAAGGGCCGAATGGCCTACTCCTGCACCTATTGTCTATTGAATGGCTCGAAGGGCCGAATGGCCTACTCCTGCGCCTATTGTCTAGTGAAGGGCCGAATGGCCTACTCCTGCACCTTTTTTCTATGTTTCTATGCAGCGCCTATTCCTTTTCTCCAGAGATGCTGCCTGACCCGCTGAGTTACTCCAGTGTCTATCTTCGGTTTACACCAGCGGCTGCAGTTCCTTCCTACACAGGAACATAACGTCCCAACCTGACTCAAACGCTAATAGTTGCTGCTGACTCTGGTCCCAAAGCAGCAATCACTGTTCCAAAAGCTTGTTTGCTTTGGTTATATAATTGCTGCCTGACTTGCACAATCCCCCTTGCTGGGCCTGCAAGTCTCTGGCAAGCTCGGTGTTTGCTGCCCTTGAGCGGAGAGACTGGGTTGTTGAGAGGCCACCCCATCACTGTGGATCTGGAAACTCTTCCAAGTCCAGGCTGAGGCAGGACTGTTGACACCATGTTCTTATTGGCCTGAAGATGGGACACAAAATGCTGGATGCTTTCAAGAGAGCGCTAGATGGGGCTCTTAAAAATAGCGGAGCCAGGGGATATGGGGAGAGGGCAGGAACGGGGTACTGATTGGGGATGATCAGCCACGATACATTGAATGGCTGGTGCTGGCTCGAAGGGCCGAATGGCCTACTCCTGCACCTATTGTCTATTGACTTCTCCAATTTCAGGTAGTCCTTGCTTTCTCCCTCCTTCCCCTCTCCTTCCCAGGTCTCCCACAAGCTCACTGTCTCCGCCTCTTCCTTTCTTCTTCCCGCCCCCCCCCCCCCCCCCCCCCCACCACATCAGTCTGAAGAAGGGTCTCGACCCGAAACGTCGCCTATTCCTTCGCTCTATAGATGCTGCCTCACCCGCTGAGTTCCTCCAGCATTTTTGTCTACCTTGGAAGTATTACGTTCAGCCCCATTACAGGAGAGATGTGGAAGCGCTGGAGAGGGTGCAGAGGAGCTTCACCAGAGTGATGCCTGAATGTCCACAATGGGGTAGAGGTGAATCGGACAGTACCCTAGCTTATGGATGGACCGTTCAGAAGCCTGATAACACCGGGGAAGAAGCTGTTCCTGATTCGGGTGTTTACTTTAGTTTAGAGATACAGCACGGAAACAGGCCCTTCGGCCCACCGCATCCATGCCAACCAGCGATCCCCGCACACTAACACTGTCCTACACACACTGGGGATAATCTACAATTATACCAAGCCAATTAACCTACAAAACATGTACGTCTTTGGAGTGTGGGAGGAAATTTACTTGTGTGTTATTGTTTAGTTTCGAGATACGCATGGAAACGGGGCCCTTTGGCCCATCATTTCCACACTGACCATCGATCACCCATTCACACTAGATCTGTGTTATCCCACTGTCTCATCCAGTCTCTACGCACTAGGTCTAGGAAAGAACTGCAGATGCTGGTTTAAACCGAAGATAGACACAAAATGCTGGAGTAACTCAGCGGGACAGGCAGCATCTCTGGAGAGAAGGAACGGGTGACTTTTTGGGTCGAGACCCTTCTTCAGACTGGGGGGGGGGGGGAGAGGGAGACACAGAGATAAGATAGGGCAAGGTGTGAAAACGAGACATCAAAGGAGATGAAGTTCAAGGAACATGGATTTCATTGTTAGCTGAGTAAGTTTAAGTTTATTGGCCAAGTATGTACACATACAAGGAATTTGCCTGGATGAAGTTGACAACGAAGCCTACAGAGACAGCCAGACTGGCTGGAGAACTATGAAGGGGGAGGGTTGGAGAGAGAGAGAGAGAGAGAGAGAGGGAAAGCAAGGGTCACTTAAAGTTGGAGAAGTCAGTGTTGAATATTCATACTGCTGCATTGTGAGATGCACAAGCGAAATATGAGATGGTGTTCCTCCAATTTGCTCTGGGCCCCATTCTGTCAATGGAAGAGGCCCATGGCAGAGAAGAGGGGGGAGGGGCAGAGTGAGGCTGTGTTTTGTTGAGCGTTTTGCTGCTTTGCTCGATTAACTCAATTTGCACAGGCTTTGCCTGCTTCCGCTGCACGTGAGAAGTCACAGGATGCTGCAGAACCTGATCCCAGTGCTGCTGAGAGCAAAGCTCCTATCTGGGACACATGAATCTCAAATCTAATTATTCTTGCCCTGCTGCAAAGATCTACTCCCAGAGTCAATCTGGAGTCAAATGTCATGTTTTGCACTGAAGACATACACAAAATGCTGAAGGTAAAACGGGATCTGGGGGTCCTTGTACATCAGTCTATGAAAGTAAACATGCAGGTACAGCAGGCAGTGAAGAAAGCCAATTTTGGCCTTTATTACAAGAGGAATTGAGTATAGGAGCAAAGATCTTTCTGTAGTTGTACGGAGGCCTAGTGAGACCACACCTGGAGTATTGTGTGCAGTTTTGGTCCCCTAATTTGAGGAAGGACATTCTTGCTATTGAGGGAGTGCAGCGTAGGTTTACAAGGTTAATTCCCGGGATGGTGGACTGTCATATGCTGAGAGAATGGAGCGACTGGGCTTGTATACTCTGGAGTTTAGAAGGATGAGAGGGTATCTTATTGAAACATATAAGATTGTTAAGGGCTTGGACACGCTAGAGGCAGGAAACATGTTCCCGAACCAGGGGCCACAGTTTAAGAAAAAGGAGTAAGCCATTTAGAACAGAGATGAGGAAACACTTTTTCTCACAGAGTTGTGAGTGTGGAATTCTCTGCCTCAGAGGGTGGTGGAGGCAGGTTCTCTGGATACTTTCAAGAGAGAGCTAGATAGGGCTCTTAAAAATAGCGGAATCAGGGGATATGGGGAGAAGGCAGGAACGGGGTACTGATTGGGGATGATCAACCATGATCACATTAAATGGCGGTGCTGGCTCAAAGGGCCGAATGGCCTACTCCTGCACCTATTGTCTATTGTCCAATAACAAACCAAACAATACAGGTCAGGGTTCCGGGGAGCCGCGCGGGCCCGATCCACCCGCGCCCCAGTTGGCCCCCCCCCCCCCCCCCCCCCCCCCAGGCTTCCCAGGGTACTGCGGTGCAGCCGAGCGGCGTAGGCCTGTCTGGGCCGATGGAGCCTCGGCGGCGGGAGTCTCGGCGGCGGTGGGACCTCGCGGTCGATGAGCGTGGGGGGGGGGAGTGGAAGTCAATGTGGACCCGGCGTGGTGCGGGGGGCGCGACCGTGAGGTACCGTGGGAGAACAAAGAGGGACACAGTGTGGGGGAGTGGAGGGGGGAGGGTGTACGCTAGTTTATAATCCTCTGTCCAGGGGATAAGTCTGTGTTTGTTTGTTCGTTTGTTCCGGTGAAGGCGCCGTGCTCACAGCTGCCAGACAACAGTTGCTTGCCTTCTTCTTTTTGTTTTCACTTTTAATTAAAACATTTTATGTACGTTGTGTGTTGTGACTGTCGGCCGACCCATTTCCCTGCTGGGATGATCAAAGTTTTATCGTATCGTGAAGGGTTTACGGGGATAAGGCAGGAGAATGGGGTTGAGAGGGAAAGATAGATCAGCCATGATTGAATGGCAGAGTAGAGTTGATGGGCAGAATGGCCTATTTCTGCTCCTATCATTGATGACCTAGTTAGACAATAGGTGCAGGAGTAGGCCATTCGGCCCTGGCACGAGCCAGCACCGCCATTCAATGTGATCATGGCTGATCATCCCCAATCAGTACCCCGTTCCTGCCTTCTCCCCATATCCCCTGACTCCGCTATTTTTAAGAGCCCTATCTAGCTCTCTCTTGAAAGCATCCAGAGAACCTGCCTCCACCGCCCTCTGAGGCAGAGAATTCCACAGACTCACCACTCTCTGTGGGGAAAAAGTGTGTCCTTGTCTCCGTTCTAAATGGCTTACCCCTTATTCTTAAACTGTGGCCTCTGGTTCTGGACTCCCCCAACATCGGGAACATGTTTCCTGCCTCTAGCGTGTCCAAGCCCTTAATAATCTTAGATCAGCCATGATTGAATGGTGGAGTAGACTCGATGGGCCGAATGGCCTATTTCTGCTCCTATCATTGATGACCTAATGTGAGAATACTAAATTTAACCAGACCAAACTAAGCACTGCTCCAGAAAATCCCACACAACACTGACTCCCTCATCTTGCGTGCTTTACTTCTCCTTGGAAGCTGGATTTGAGTGTTTTTTGCTGGAACGTGTTCAGCCTGTCTTTGCTGTGGTCAAATGCAAAGTCACTTTGACCTTCTGGTTTGTTTGCATCATCTGTGACGATCGTGATGTTTTCCGTTGGGGGCGAGTGTGTCGTGTAGAGCAGTGAAATAAACACAGCCGGGTTAACGTTCCACAGAGCCTTGGCCCTGTGTGATGTGGGACTGTGGCCAGCCGACCCATGACCAGGGGACAAGGAACCGCACGTACATGCTGCTTAACAAAAAAAAACACAACATGCTGGAGTAACTCAGCGGGTCAGGCAGCATCTCTTCTTCTTCTTCTTCTTCTTCTTGCCTATGGCGTGCACAGTCTAACGTTGTAGGACAACTTGTTCTATTTGATCTTATTTGAGTGCGCATGCCAGGTTGATTGCATTCGTGGAAACAGGGCGGACCACGTGAAGGTTGCAATCTTCCGCCCCCAGGCAGCATCTGTGGAGAACATGGATAGTTGACGTTTCACAGAGTGCTGGAGTAACTCAGCGGGTCAGGCAGCATCTGTGGAGAACATGGATAGTTGACGTTTCACAGTCCCAACCTAAAAGGTCGTCCTCCTTTTTCTCCACAGATGTTGCCTGACCCACTGAGTTACTCCTGCACTTTGTGAAACGTCACCTATCCATGTTCTCCACAGATGCTGCCTGACCCACTGAGTTACTCCAGCACTCTGTGAAACGTCACCTATCCATGTTCTCCACAGATGCTGCCTGACCCACTGAGTTACTCCAGCACTCTGTGAAACGTCACCTATCCATGTTCTCCACAGATGCTGCCTGACCCACTCAGTTACTCCTGCACTCTGTGAAACGTCACCCATCCATGTTCTCCACAGATGCTGCCTGACCCACTGAGTTACTCCAGCAGTTTGTGTCTTATCTTTGGTTTAAACCAGCGTCTGCAGTTCCTTACTACCCCTTTAGTCTAGTTTATTATTGTCACGTGTACCGAGGTACAGTGAAAAGGTTTTGTTGCCTGCTGTCTGGTCAGCGGAAAGACAACACATGATTACAATCGAGCCGTCCACAGTGTACAGATACAAGATAAATGGTGCAAGATAAAGTCCGATTAAAGATAGTTCCAAGGTCTCCAATGAGGTCGATAGTAGTTCAGGACTGCTCTCAAGTTGGTCGTAGGATGATTCAGTTGCCTGATAACAGCTGGGAAGAAACTGTCCCTGAATCTCGATCAGTCTCAACCTGAAACATCACCCATTCCTTCGCTCCGTAGATGCTGCCTCACCTGCTGAGTTGGTCTACCTTCGATTTTTCCAGCATCTGCAGTTCTTTCTTAAACACTGAATCTGGAGGTGTGCGTTTTCACACCTCTTGCCTGATGTGAGAGGGGAGAAGAGGGAGTGGCCAGGGTGTGACTGGTCCTTGATGATGCTGCTGGCCTTGCCGAGGCAGCGTGAGGTATAAATGGAGTCAATGGAAGGGAGGTTGGTTTGTGCGATGGTCTGGGCTGCGTCCACAATTCGTTGCAATTTCTTGCGGTCTTGAGCAAACCAACCACCCACCCCTCCGATTTTAAATGAAAAAACTTGCCCAGCGCATCTCCTTGAAGCTTTGCCCTCTCACCAACACTGTGTCCTTGAGTCTTCAGAGGTTATTCTTAGAGAGGTGGACAAAATCGCAAGGAGCGTAGATGGGGTGGTTGCTCAGAATCTTGTGCTTAGATCCCATGGGTGATTGCGAACCAGAGGATGATAGTGAAAGGCCTGGATAGAGTGGATGTGGAGAGGATGTTTCCACTGGTGGGAGAGTCTAGGACCAGAGGTCACAGCCTTAGAATTAAAGGACGTTCCTTTAGGAAGGAGATGTGGAGGAATTTTTTTAGTCAGAGGGTGGTGAATCTGTGGAATTCATTGCCACAGACGGCTGTGGAGGCCAAGTCAATAGATTTTTTAAGGCAGAAATTGATAGATTCTTGATTAATACGGGTGTCAGGAGTTATAGAAACATAGAAAATAGGTGCAGGAGTAGGCCATTCGGCCCTTCGAGCCTGCACCGCCATTCAATATGATTATGGCTGATCATCCAACTCAGTATCCCATCCCTGCCTTCTCTCCATACCCCCTGATCCCTTTAGCCACAAGGGCCACATCTAACTCCGTCTTAAATATAGCCAATGAACTGGCCTCAACTACCTTCTGTGGCAGAGAATTCCACAGATTCACCACTCTCTGTGTAAAAAATGATTTTCTCATCTCGGTCCTAAAAGACTTCCCTCTTATCCTTAAACTGTGACCCCTAGTTCTGGACTTCCCCAACATCGGGAACAATCTTCCTGCATCTAGCCTGTCCAACCCCTTAAGAATTTTGTACGTTTCTATAAGATCCCCCCTCAATCTTCTGAATTCTAGCGTGTCCTTGAGTCTTCAGAGGTTATTCTTAGAGAGGTGGACAAAATCGCAAGGAGCATGGACGGGGTGAATGCACAGAATCTTGTACCTATAGATAGATAGATAGATAGATAGATCCTTTATTGTTAGATAGATAGATCCTATATCCCTAGGGTAATCAATAACCAGAGGATGATAGTGAAAGGCCTAGATAGAGTGGATGTGGAGCATATGTTTCCACTAGTGGGAGAGTCTAGGACCAGAGGTCACAGCCTTAGAATTAAAGGACGTACCTTTAGGAAGGAGATGTGGAGGAATTTCTTTAGTCAGAGGGTGGTGAATCTGTGGAATTCATTGCCACAGAAGGCTGTGGAGGCCAAGTCAATAGATATTTTTAAGGCAGAGACAGATAGATTCTTGATTAATACGGGTGTCAGGGGTTATGGGGAGAAGGCAGGAGAATGGGGTTAGGACGGATTGATAGATCAGCCATGATTGAATGGCGGAGTAGACTTGATGGGCAGAATGGCCTAATTCTACTCCTATCACCTATGAACTTCTGAACATATGACATAGGTTTAAGATGAGAGGGGACAGATTTTATAGGAGCAACTTTTTTCACTGTGTCATCTGAGATTGCGTCTAATTTCTTCACGTGATCTACTGTACGTGACGTTGTTGGTTATTTTATGATGCATCCTATGCGTGATTTGATGATTTTGAAAAACAGCTGAGGCTGCAGTTGGTGTTGTGGTTACTTCTGCTTTCTGGTGCATCCTGTTCAACCGGGGAAAGCCGTTGGAGTGGGGCGTAGTGTTCAGAGATGCAGCACGGCAAACTGCCCTTCGGCCCACCGAGTCCATGCCGACCAGCGATCACCCCTTCGCACTAGCTCTGCACTATCCCGCTTTCTCATCCACTCTCTGCACATCACAAGCCAATCTGAGGAAGGACATTCTTGCTATTGAGGGAGTGCAGCGTAGGTTTACAAGGTTAATTCCCGGGATGGCGGGACTGTCATATGCTGAGAGAATGGAGCAGCTGGGCTTGTATACTCTGGAGTTTAGAAGGATGAGAGGAGATCTCATTGAAACATATAACATTGTTAAGGGCTTGGACACACTAGAGGCAGGAAACATGTTCCCGATGTTGGGGGAGTCCAGAACCAGGGGCCACCGTTTAAGAATAAGGAGTAAGCCATTTAGAACGGAGACGAGGAAACACTTTTTCTCACAGAGAGTGGTGAGTCTGTGGAATTCTCTGCCTCAGAGGGCGGTGGAGGCCGGTTCTCTGGATGCTTTCAAGAGAGAGCTAGATAGGGTTCTTAAAGATAGCGGAGTCAGGGGATATGGGGAGAAGGCAGGAACGGGGTACTGATTGGGGATGATCAGCCATGATCACATTGAATGGCGGTGCTGGCTCGAAGGGCCAAATGGCCTACTCCTGCACCTATTGTCTATGTTTCTATGTTTCTTGCCTGGGTGAATGCAGTCTTGCTCCTAGATTAAGGAAATCTGGGACCAGAGGACATCGGTTTAAGGTGAGGTGGGGGGGGGGGGAAGATTTAATAGGACCACTGAGGGGCAACTTTTTTTCACACAATGGGTGGTGGGTGTATGTAACGAGTTTCCAGAGGAGGTAGTTGAGGCAGGGACTATCGCAACATTTAAGAAACAGTTCGACAGGTACAGGGTTAGGACAGGTTTAGATGAATATGGGCCAAACATGGGCAAATGGGATTCGCTTAGATGGGCCATCTTGAGCTCGATAGGGCTCTTCAAGATAGCGGAGTCAGGGGATATGGGGAGAAGGCAGGAACGGGGTACTGATTGGGGATCAGCCATGATCATATTGAATGGCGGTGCTGGCTCGAAGGGTCGAATGGCCTACTCCTGCACCTATTGTCTATTGGTTGGCACGGACGTGTTGGGCTGAATGGCCTGTTTCCGTGCTGTATGACTTAATTTTTTCTTTATAAACTTTTTTAGAAAGTCCAATGTAAAGCCTTGTTTAACGTTGAATTTATTGGCTGCGAGCCACACATCAGGAGTATCCCATTAATTGCTGTTTCAATGGTCAAAGGTTGGTTTTTAATTTCCCTGGTCCTGGCGCCATCTCCTTTGATATCTGCAAGCAACTTGGTGTCCTGATACCACCCGCACCCCACGTGCCTTTAGTTAGCTTCCAGCCAGACTAATTAACGCTGGAGTTGATTAGTTCACTCGTCTGTGTCATTGGTGTAATTGGCCGTGTTAGTTTATCGCCATGACATCTCCACCGCCTGCGGCCCCGTTCACCCTGGACGTCACGGTGTCGCAGCGGTATAGTCGCTGCTTCACCGCGCCAGAGACCCGGCTTCCAGAAACACGAAACGTCACCTATTCCTTCGCTCCCTAGATGCTGCCTCACCCGCTGAGTTTCTCCAGCATTTTTCTTATTAAATCTTTTCTCCTTCACCTTAAACCTATGTCCTCTGGTCCTCGATTCCCCTACTCTGGGCCCAGAGACTCTGTGCATCTACCCGACCTATTCCTCGTGTTTTCTGGTTTTATTTATCTGTTTGGCCATATTCTTTATCTGCCAGGACGTAACAGACAATAGGTGCAAGAGTAGGCCATTTGGTCCTTCGAGCCAGCACCGCCATTCAATGTGATCATGGCTGATCATCCCCAATCAGTACCCCGTTCCTGCCTTCTCCCCATATCCCCTGACTCCGCTATTTTTAAGAGCCCTATCTAGCTCTCTCTTGAAAGCATCCAGAGAACCGGCCTCCACCGAATGGCCTACTCCTGCACCTATTGTCTAAATTTACCCCAGGCTGGGAACCCTTGGACTAGTGGGCGTAGCTTTAAGATGAGAGGGCTAAAGCTTAAAGGAGATGTGCGGGGCATGTTTTTTTACACAGAGGGTGGTGGGTGCCTGGAACGTGCTGCCAGGGGTGGTGGTGGAGGCAGGTACGATAGTGGTGTTTAAGAGGCTTTTAGACGGGCACGTGGACATACAGGGAATGGAGGGATACGGATCACGTGCAGGCAGAGGAGATCAGTGTAACGGCATCATATTTAGAACAATCGTTGCAGGTTGCAGGGCCTGCTCCTGTGCCGTGTTTGTCTATGTTCTGTGATCTTCCGACCTTTGGAAATTCCCAGAACTCCACGAATAATGTGTAATTATAATCTTCCACTTGAGGCAGATGTGAAACGTTATCTGTGCTATCTGTACTATTTATGTTACCAAAGCAAACCTGATTCATCCCCTGGGCTCAGGGGAAATTGATCGAGTTCGATTGAATGCCACTGAACTGTTTTGTTTACCAATGGAGCAAGGATATTGAACGTATGGAACGTATGTGACTTTATATTCTTGCTATTGAGGGAGTGCAGCGTAGGTTTACAAGGTTAATTCCCGGGACTGTCATATGCTGAGAGAATGGAGCGGCTGGGCTTGTACACTCTGGAGTTCAGAAGGATGAGAGGGTATCTCATTGAAACATATAAGATTGTTAAGGGCTTGGACACGCTAGAGGCAGGAAACATGTTCCCGATGTTGGGGGAGTCCAGAACCAGGGGCCACAGTTTAAGAATAAGGAGTAAGCCATTTAGAACGGAGATGAGGAAACACTTTTTCTCACAGAGAGTTGTGGAATTCTCTGCCTCAGAGGGCGGTGGAGGCCGGTTCTCTGGATGCTTTCAAGAGAGAGCTAGATAGGGCTCTTAAAGATAGTGGAGTCAGGGGATATGGGGAGAAGGCAGGAACGGGGTACTGATTGTGGATGATCAGCCATGATCACATTGAATGGCGGTGCTGGCTCGAAGGGCCGAATGGCCTACTCCTGCACCTATTGTCTATTGTCTATTATTAGTCACATGTACCAAGGTACAGTGAAATTCATTGTTGTATACAGTTCAGTACAAGTATCACTACACACAAATACTCAGATACATCTTAGATAAGTATCTCAGATACAGTACAGTATGAGTATACAGAGTCGACAGCTCACAACAGCAAAGCCTGTGATAGCGTGGAAACATTCCCTTCGGCCCAACTTGCCCACAACAACCAACATGCCCCAGCTACACTAGTCCCACCTACCCATATCCCTCCAAACCTGACCTATCCATACTCTGAACTGAGCACACAGCTCCCATAGCCAATATTTTGTACTGCCACAAGACTATACTGTGAAATATTGCACAATCCGACTTGACGTTTTTCTTGCCGTTACTATTTATCTGATACGTTGGAGCTCCACTCGGGCAGTGCGCCTGAAATGTTGTTGTATGTATTTACAATGACAAAGTATTATTATTATTATTATTATTATTATTATTACCTGTTCAGATGGCTGTTAAATGCTGCTATAGTCCCTGCCTCATCGAACTCCTCCGGCAGCCCGTTCCATACACAAACCACCCTCTGTGTGGAAACAGTTGCCCCTCAGGTTCCTCTAAAATCTTCCCCCTCGTTATCTTAAACCCATGCCCTCTGGTTCTTGATTCCCCTGATGGGAGTGTGGTGTGTGTCTTGGACTTATTGATCTCAGCAGCGTAGCTGGGAAAGAGAAATCTCCTGGCCCGGCACTAGAGCTACTGCCCAACAACATCATCCCGACCTCTGGTGCTGTCTGTGCGGAGTTTGTACGTTCTCCCAGTGCCCTGCGTGGGTTTTTCCCCGGGAGCTCCGGATTCCTCCCGCACTCCAAAGACTAGCGGGTTTGTAGGTTAATTGGCTTGTGTTAATTGTCCACAATGTGTATGGTAGAGCTAGCATGAACGGGATGATGGGTTCGCGCTCACTCGATGGGCTGAAGGGCCTGTTCTCTAAACTAAGCTAACAAAGGAGTTTAGAAGAATGAGACCTCATTGAAACATAGAGAATAGTGAAAGGCTTGGATAGAGTGGATGTGGAGAGAATGTTTCCACTACTGGGAGAGTCCAGGACTAGAGGTCATAGCCTCAAAATTAAAGGACATTCCTTTAGGAAGGAGATGAGGAGACATTTCTTTGGTCAGAGGGTGGTGAATCTGTGGAATTCTTTGCCACAGACGGCTGTGGAGGCCAAGTCAGTGGATAATTTTAAGGCAGAGATTGATAGAGTCTTGATTAGTACAGGTGTTAGAGGTTATGGGGAGAAGGCAGGAGAATGGGGTTAGGAGGGAGAGGTAGATCAGCCATGAATGAATGGTGGAGGAGACTTGATGGGCCGAATGGCCTAATTCTACTCCTATTCCTTATGACCTTATAAACAAAACAGGTTTAAGGTGAGGGGGGGGGGGGGGGGAAAGATTTCATAAGAACTTGAGGGGCAACTTTTCCACACAGAGGGTGGTGGGTGTATGGAACGAGCTGCCGGAGGAGATAGTTGAGGCAGGGACTATCCCAACCTTTAAGAATCATTCAGGTACATGGATAGGACAGGTTTGGAGGGAAATGTGCCAAACGCAGTCAGGTGGGAGAAGCGTAGCTGGGACATGTTGGCCGGTGTGGGCAAGTTGGGCCGAAGGGCCTGTTTCCACGCAGTATCACTCTATTACTAGTGTAGCTGGGACACGTTGGCCGGTGTGGGCAAGTTGGGCCGAAGGGCCTGTTTCCACGCAGTATCACTCTATGACTAGCGTAGCTGGGACACGTTGGCCGGTGTGGGCAAGTTGGGCCGAAGGGCCTGTTTCCACGCAGTATCACTCTATGACTAGCGTAGCTGGGACATGTTGGCCGGTGTGGGCAAGTTGGGCCGAAGGGCCTGTTTCCACGCAGTATCACTCTATGACTAGTGTAGCTGGGACATGTTGGCCGGTGTGGGCAAGTTGGGCAGAAGGACCAGTTTGCACGCTGTAAAGGGCCTGTTCCACTTGGATATTTTTCCAGCGACTGCCGGCATCATATCAGTGTCGCCAAAAGATTTTGAACATTTCAAAATCCAGCGGCGACAAAAAAAACGCGACACCTGAAAAAACACCGGTCGCCAATACGCCATCACGCGGCGAATGTTTCGGTGACCTGATACGTCGGTCAATGATGCCGGCAGTCACCGAAAATAATCGGCCAAGTGGGACAGGCCCTTAAGACTCGAGGACTCTAAACATTGTCATCTGTCAGTTTTCCCACATTTAGTGTGAGCGTGGGATTTTGGTCTACCTTTTTATTTAAAACCATCTGCTTTGCTAGCCTTGGCACTAACCGTGTAGATTGCCAGTTTATCAAAACCGGCAGAGGGTTGGAATGCAAAATGTGCTTTGCCGTTCCTGTAAAGGCATTAACCTATTCAAACAAACAGCAGGGATATAATGTTGACAAAAATGCTGGAGAAACTCAGCGGGTGAGTCAGCATCTATGGAGCGAAGGAAATAAGCAACGTTTCGTCCCGAAACGTCACCTATTTCCTTCGCTCCATAGATGCTGCCTCACCCGCTGAGTTTCTCCAGCATTTTTGTCCCCCTTCGATTTTCCAGCATCTGCAGTTTCCTTCTTATGCATGGATATAATGACCATCCGAGGCAGCTCGTTCCAGGCACCCACCACTCTGCACAGCGGGTAGAACCGCTGCCTCACAGCGCCAGAGACACTGGTTCGATCCTGACCTTGGGGACCGTCTGTAGGTGGAGTTTGCACCTTCTCCCTGTGACAGCGTGGGTTTTCTCCGGGTGCTCTAGTTTCCTCCCACTCTCACTTACAAGGTTAATTCCCGGGGTGGCGGGACTGTCATATGCTGAGAGAATGAAGCAGCTGGGCTTGTATAGAAGGATGAGAGGGTATCTCATTGAAACATATAAGATTGTTAAGAGCTTGGACACGCTAGAGGCAGGAAACATGTTCCCAATGTTGGGGGAGTCCAGAACCAGGGGCCACAGTTTAAGAATAAGGGAGAAGCCATTTAGAACGGAGACGAAGAAACATTTTTTTCTCACAGAGAGTGGTGAGTCTGTGGAATTCTCTGCCTCAGAGGGCGGTGGAGGCCGGTTCTCTGGATGCTTTCACAAGAGAGCTAGATAGGGCTCTTAAAAATAGCGGAGTCTGGGGATATGGGGAGAAGGCAGGAACGGGGTACTGGTTGTGGATGTTCAGCCATGATCACATTGAATGGCGGTGCTGGCTTGAAGGGCCGAATGGCCTACTCCTGCACCTATTGTCTATTGTCTCCAAAGACTCCAAAGGTTAATTGGGCCTCTGTAAATTGCCCCCAGCGTGCAGGGAGTGGATGCGAAAGTAGAATAGCATAGAACTAGTGTGAACGGGTGATCGATGGTCGGTGTGGATTCGATGGGCTGAAGGGCCTGTTTCTGTACTGTGTCTCTAAAACTGATAAAACTAAACGAGGCACGCTGTTTGTGTGTCTTTAGTTGCACAACAGACTTCAGTTTTTCACTCTCGTGCTTATCTCGTATTATGGTTATTAATGCTTTTTGATTATTAAAATGTACTTGTGTGTTTTTGTGTTTAGTTTCGAGATACAGCATGGAAACAGGCCCTTTTGGCCCATCAAGTCCACACTGACCATCGAGCACCCATTCACACTAGATCTGTGTTTCTCATCCAGTCCTTACACACTAGGTGTAGGAAGGAACTGCAGATGCTGGTTTAAACCGGAGATAGGCCCCAAAATGCTGGAGTAACTCAGCGGGACAGGTAGCATCTCTGGTGAGAAGGAATGGGTGACGTTTCGTGTCGAGACCCTACTTCAGACTGCACAATAGGTCCAATTAAAGTACAAACCCACACGTCTTTGGGATGTGGGAGGAAACCCAGGCGGTGACAGGGAGAACGTGCAAACTCCGCACAGACAGATTACGGACTGTCTGTGAGGAATGTTATTGCTCTATTGTCGGTGTATGGGATAAGTAGACACTCTTGAGCCCCGTGACCTCTGAGGCCTACACTTTGCCTGTGACAGGGCACAGAATAAAGATAACCAAGTGGGAAGGGCCCCGCAAACTGCAGCAGACGCCCGTGACTGAGGTGAACAGATAACGTCTGAACCTCACAGCAACGTCGGCGGTTGAAAACATACTGACGGTGTGATAATATTCAAGGCAAAGCATTTCTCAGTAATCACCACCTCCTGCCCCATATCAGTGAGCAAGTTCTGATGTAGGCACAGAGTGCTGGAGTAACTCAGGCAGCATCTCTGCAATGAAGGAATGGGTGACGTTTCTGGTCGAGACCCTTCTTCAGAAAGGGGTGGTGGTAGAAACAAAGCAACAGTGGTGTTTCAGAGTTGTTAGATAGCCACATGGATATGCAGGGAATGGGTGACATGCAGGCAGAAGCGATTAGTTTATCTAGGGGTCATGTTCAGTACAAACATTGCGGGCCAGAGTGCCTGTTACTGTGCTGTACATTCCAGATACATTCGAAGAATTTCATTACAACATGGTGTATAAAATAACAAGCTCATCTGAATCTGGACGGAAGGTCATAGATCAAAAAATACTCAAAGTGCCGGAGTAACTCAGCGGTTCAGGCAGCATCTGTGGAGAACATGGATAGGTGACGTTTCACAGAGTGCTGGAGTAACTCAGCGGGTCAGGCAGCATCTGTGGAGAACATGGATAGGTGACGTTTCACAGAGTGCTGGAGTAACTCAGCGGGTCAGGCAGCATCTGTGGAGAACATGGATAGGTGAACATGGGCTATCCTCGATCAGACTTTACTAGCTTTACTTTGCACTAAATGTTATTCCCTTACGTATCTCTACACAGTGGATGGCTGGATTGTAATCATGTATTGTCTTTTCGCTGACTGGTTAGCACGCAACAAAAGCTTTTTACTGTACCTTGGTACACGTGACAATAAACTAAACTGAACTGATGGGGACGTTTTGAGTCTGAACTCTTCTTATTTTAGTTTATTGCCACTTGAGGGACAATAAACCATCTTAGTGCATTATCCCCAGCAGACCCTTCACTGGGGATACAGAACTTTCTAATTTTATCTTCAGAAGCAATCCAGTCATTACATTTTAATGGGTACATTTTGAACATTGTGAACCAGACTATGCGTACATTGAGGCTTAAATCAGATCATTATCTGTCTGTTACTTCGTTCGATGCAAGCCTTCATTTTACCCTTGGAATATACAGGAATCGAGATGATAAGCAAATCGCCGCAAACAACACTCCAATAGCCTCATAGCACCAGAGATCTGGGTTCGATCCCGACTACGGGTGCTGTCTATACGGAGTTTGTACCTTCTCCCCATGAACTGTTTTTGTTTCCTCCAGGATCTTCGGTTTCCTCCCACACCCCAAAGACCTACAAGTTTGCAGGTTAATTGGCCTAGTATAAACTGTAAATCGTCCCGAGTGTGTGTAGGATAGTGTTCGTGTGCGGGGATCGCTGGAGGGCGCAGACTCGGTGGGCCGAAGGGCCTGTTTCCGCGCTGTATCTCTAAACTAAACGCTCCAATAAACCTTACTCTTTCATCTCCCTTAAAACTAAACTCCAGAGTTGGGAGAGTTTAATTGTCATATGTACCAGCAACTGAACAATAAAACTCTTACTTCCTGCAGGCTTGCAGGCCCATTACTGCAATAGCACACAAATAAATAAAAATAATCTACTGTATAATCAATAAATAACCGTAATATGAGGCAACCACAAAGTGCCATAAAGCCAAAGTCTATAGTGCAACAACAGACACCGTCCATAGATCACAGTGGCTGGGGTCAGTGTTGTAGTGTTCTGATGGTTGCTGGGAAGAAGCTGTTCTTGAACCTGGAGGTCATGGTTTTCAGGCTCCTGTACCTTCCTCCCGATGGTAGCAGCGAGATGAGAGCGTGGCCAGGGTGGTGTGGGTCTCTGATGATGTGTTTAAGATGCAACTGCACATGCTGGAAAATCGAAGGTACACAAAAATGCTGGAGAAACTCAGCGGGTGCAGCAGCATCTATGGAGCGAAGGAAATAGGCGACGTTTCGGCCCGAAATGTTGCCTATTTCCTTTGCTCCATAGATGCTGCTGCACCCGCTGAGTTTCTCCAGCATTTTTGTCTACCTTGGGTCTCTGATGATGCTGGCTGCCTTTTTGAGGCAGCGCCTCCTGTAGATCCCTTCGATGGTGGGGAGGTCAGTACTTGTGATGTGTGTGTGTGTAGTTATAACATAGTACTCTGTGAACACCAATTTGTGTGTGTATATGTTATATATACATATACATATCACACACACACACTCTCTCTCACACGCACACACTCACACACTCACACACACACACACACATACACTCTCACATATACACACACACACTCACACACATATACTCACACACACACTCGCACACATACGCACACACACTCACTCACACTCACTCACTCACACACTCACACACACATACACACTCACACTCACACACTCACACACACACACGCACACACTCACACCACACATACTCACACACACTCACACACACAGACGCACACACTCACACACACACATACTCACACACATTCACACACTCACAAATAAACACCAATAAACAACAACAAAGTTTTTAATATAAAACTGTTATTAGTTCTGGTTTTTACACTGTACATATCCGTGGTGCTGTTGCAAATAAGGATGTGGAATGTCAATGAAACACT